>NC_048223.1:20570127-20799873 GCF_002007445.2 Ailuropoda melanoleuca | reverse complement strand
GGCTCAGGGCATGATCCCAGCGTTATGGGATCGAGCCCCACATCAGGCTCCTCTGCTATGAGCCTGCTTCTTCCTCTCCCACTCCCCCTGCTTGTGTTCCCTCTCTCACTGGCTGTCTCTATCTCTATCGAATAAATAAATAAAATCTTTAAAAAAAAATGTACGCAGAGCAGCAGTGTACTGGGTATTACAAAGTTCTCAGCGAAGCCAAGAAAGAGTAATGAGGAACAAAGCAGTCTGCAGATATCAGAGAAGCCTTTCCAGAGCTGACACCGGAGATAGGTTTGGAATACTACACATGTGGAGAGTGGAAGGGAGCATTCTAGGTCCATGCCACAGCATCGATCCTTTTATAAAGGGGACAAAGAAATGGAAGTAGGGAAACTGTAGTTGATCCTAACGTCAGGGGCAAAGGATTTCAGGCCCATTTTGACGTGTTTCCTCCTTGTCTCTTTGTTCTCAGATTTGGCCCTTTTACAATCTCTCTTACGTTCTGTACTTTTTGTTTGTTTGTTTGTTAGAGCCATAGATGTTCTCAAGCTGCCTCGCCTGCTCAGATTGGATTCTGAATCTTTGGTCCTCTATAATGGATCACAGTTCTCGTACAACCTTACAGTTATTATTTAAATATCTAGCATCATTCCACATGTCCTCTGCCTTGGCTTGCTTGAGTCGTCTCCTTTGTGATTAGAATATAGTCAGATAGAGAGATCTTTCCCTCTGTCCACATTTATTATGTCAGATTTATGTAACTGTAATGCTCCTCTTAATTTGATGTGTGGATCCTGGACATGGGGGAGGACATGCATGGATTTAAGTGATACACTTGGTGCCTCAATGTCTGAGCACCTGCATGCATCTGGGGACTGTTACAGAGCTAATTGGCAGGTGTTGTACATTGCAAGTACAAAGATCTCCCAAGCTTCAAGAAATAACCACTCTGTGGGATCCCCAAAGAGAAACCTTCAAGGGTGTCTCTGTTCTATTTGTTAATTATAAAAAGCAGATTGCCATGGTGATGGGAGTGGGCTAAATTAGGAGGGGTATGGAGACAGATAATAGAGTGCAGAAAAGGTGCCTGACATTTATAAGCATCCAGAAAACTTTATTCCTTTGAGCCTAGCTTGAATCATTCTATTCCCTAAACCTATCGGGGGAGGCAGGCATCTTATTTCTTCATATTCTACATGGATGATTGGTCTTTCGCTTCTCTAGTATCAAGAAAACCCCAGGTAGCCCATGGGTCCTTGGAGATGGAGGCAGTGCGTACATGTGGATGTGGGTGGAGTGAGGATAAAGGGGTCCCGGCTGCAGTCAGAAAGAGATTGCAGACCAGTGGGCTAAAGGTCGTGGAGCGCGGCAAGTGGCTTGATCCGGCCCTGCACAATGGTAGCGGGATAGCAAATGGAACCAAATATAATGATGCACATTACAACCATGCCAAGAATTGATACTTTTGCTAATAACCAGACACTGGAGATTCCCCCATGGGTTTTAAGTCGGGAAGCCATATGACCAGCTCAGTGTTTCAGAGCGAGTGAAGTACATGCAGTTTGAAACATAGGTTGAAGACAGCACTGTTAGCTGCAGTGTTATCTGATCGTGGCCTGTATTAGTTGTAAAAGCGGAAAGGCCATAAGCTAGAAAAGAAAAAGGATGAGGTCCTGAATGAAGGCAACAGAGGCGTTGGAAATGGAAATGATAGAAAAGAAATAAAATGAGATAAAAAAGTACTTGGCGATTACAAAAGGATTAGGAAAAAAAAGTCTAAAATATCTCTCTTCTGGCTTTAGTAAGTGAGTCGATAAAAGTTGAGACCAGTAACCCAAATAAGTAAGAAAAAAGGTTTGCAGATAAAATGCAGAGAAGAGAAGTGGCTCTGAGAGAGCTGAATGTATATGCTTTCATTAATTCACTTTGGGGGTTTGATCCTTTGTTTTTATATTGCTGTAAGAGAGGTCTTCTTCTTCTCTTATTTTTAAATATTTATTTTTTTTATTTGAACTAGAGGGAGAGAGAGAGAGTGTGCATGCACGTGCGTTTGCAGGGGAGGGGCAGAGGGAGAGACTCTCAAGTGGACTTCCGGCTGAGTACAGAGCCGGTTGCAGGGCTCCGTCTGGGGACCCTGAGATCAAGACCCTGAGATCAGGACCTGAGCCAAAACCAACAGTTGGATGCTTAACCAACTGTGCCACCCAGGGGCCCCAGGAAGGGTCTTCTTTTTTTCCTTCTTCTTATCGTTGTAGCCCTGCTAAGCTTGACTTTTTATTTTCTTTAGCCAGCACTGTGTGCTTAAAATTTTGAATTAGTTGCTAAGATTTAAAAATAAGAAACATTTTACATAAAAATCTGGATTTCTGACTGCTGGTGAAAAATTGAAACATCTGTGTGATGGTTAATTTTATGTGTCAACGTGACTGGGCTAAGGGATGCCCGGATAGCTGGTAATATATTATTTCTGGATGTGTCTGGGAGGGTGTTTCCAGAAGAGATTAGCATTTGAATCTGTTGACTAGGTAAAGAAGATCACCCTCGCTGTTGTGGGTGCCTATTGTCCCCTCTGTTGAGGGCCTGAAGAGAACAAAAAGGCAGAGGAAGGGTGACTTTGCTCTTTCTGCTTGAGACATCCAAGCTCTCCTGCCCATTGGCACTCACGGTTCTCAAGCCTTTAGCCTCAGACTGGGACTTACATTTTCAGCTCTCTGGTTCTCAGGCCTTTGGACTGTAACTGAATGACACCACCAGCTTTCCTCGTTCTTCAGCTGATAGCAGACTGTGGGACTTTTTGACCTCCATAATTGCATGAGCCAATTCCTGTAATAATTCTCCTCATATATAGCCATATATTCTATTGGGTCTGTTTTTTCTGAAGACTAATACAATCTGCCTAAATCAAAAATCCCTTTAGATTGGATGTATGCTCTCCAATTTGGCATATCCCTACCGCACCCCGCTATCTCCTTCACAGGCCTGTTTCACTCATTCATGTTTCCTGTGTGGGACCTATATGTAGCAGATGTGGTCAAAACTCTGCCTTGACTCCCTTGGCCTGCCCTGATGTTGTCCTCAGAGAGTTCAGACGGCTTCCTGTATCTTTCTGCCTGAAGCTCTTTTCCCACTGGAGTGCCCTTGGTGCATCTGTGGACCAGGCCAGAGGTGCCAGAGAGTTACTTGTTGGGTAAAGACCCAGCCTCCTCGCCATCTCATGAGACACTTATGAGGTGTTCTCAGGTAATCTGTCAGAGAGTTCTCAGGCGGACTGAGTCCCAGCTGCCCACTGTGGTAACCCACTCATTACCCAACGTTATGAACTGTCTCCACTTTCCTGACTCACTTTCCCCCACTTTCATATGTTTCATGGGATCTTCTCCTAAATAAGTTACTTGCACCCAAATCCTTATCTCAGGGTCTGTTTGGGGGAGGGGGAGCTCAAACTAAGAAAGGACCTGCAACCAATTCAATTTGTCACCTCCGATTTAGACCATCTCCTGGGTCCCAACTGCTCTTCAAGAATGAATTTCAGTCTCAGATGGGCGGAGATAGAAATGACCTTGGAGGAGGTGGAGGCTTAGGACCACGAGCCAATCATGTGAGGTCACACAGCATGGTTGCTTCAGAGACAGAACAAGCCTCTCTCTCTTGACCTCCAGGCCAGTGCTCCATCCACTACCTCACGGCGAGCCAACAGACAGCACCCGCGTCAGCCAAATCCAACGACTGCCTGTTTTTGAAAACAAAGTTTAATCCAAACATAGCCACGCCCCCTTGTTTATCTCTTGTCTTTGGCTTTCTCACCTCCTGAGCAAAGTCGAGGAGCTGCAATGGAGGTCATCCAGCCCGCAAAGCCTAAAGTATTTGTTTTCTGACTGCGAAAGTCTGCCAAGCCCTGCCCATCGCAGTGGTCTTGCGGGTACCGCCCTCTCCCGAGCTCACTTACACGGGTAAGAAGAGTCTCTGCTTTTCCGATAACGCTCAGCCGCGCAAAAACTGCAACTTACCTCCTTTTGGTTCCGCCGGCAGAGGACGTCGGCGGCAGAGGCGAAGGATCAAGGCTGCCACTCTGACTTCTCTCGATAAATTAATTTATTATTTAAGCACATCTGCCTGTTTATTTAAAGAGGTGCGGTGGCCTCCACTTGTGCACTCGTGTGGAGGAAAACATCACACTGAGATCTCAAGTGTCACGGCAATTAGTCAAATGGGGAAAGATGCTGCTCCAGGATGTTCAGGGACACTGTACTTGATAATCTTTAATTTGCTCAATATTACAATTAAGGTAACTTCAAATGTGTTATAACCTTAATAATGTCAACATGTTTCCATTATCTCGGGTGTACATATTATTTTTAACCTACTTCACACACAAGAATGTATTAATGCATTTTTTGGCTGCCAGTAAAGTGGCCCTTTAACAAGCTTGTGAAGGACTTAATAACCTTGTAGAAATGTTTTACTGATGAGTATTTAAAAATTATTGGAAAATCACTCTGTAAGGATTGAAAAAAAAACAACAACAACGTCTGCTTCATTATCATTGGCTGGAAAATAGATATTCATGAGGAGAGACACAATTAACAGGAAGACAGACAAAACTAGTGTTTTGGTGACAAAGGAGATGAATGGGAGTGGTGAGGGGAATACAGTGGCATTAGGAGTCGAAGAGGTGGGGGCTTCACAGCTCAGCTGCTGTGTGATCTTGGGAAAGTTGCTCAAGGAGCCTGAGAGTTAGTTTCTACAGCTTTAGCTTAAAAGCCCTGCAGGGTTCCCAGCAGTGTTCCTATGATAATGTAATTAATTGATGCTTGTAAGAGTTGTGTCAACTGCACAGAGCAATGGAAATGTCCATTATTGTCGTACAAAGCTGGGGAAAAAAATATTGGGAAGATGAGTGATGCTGTCTTCTGTAGTCTTTTATTGCCGTTTTCCAGTGGCATTTTAAGACAGTTAAATATAAACAAGAGAAAAAAGAGACAGCAGGGACAATTTATTTCCTCCATCTTCGAGCTGCCTGGCCAGACATTATAGGTGCTCAGCGCTCTACGTTCCTGTTCCTGCCCAACACGAGGGCGGCTCTCGAGTGGGAGAGAAGCAGCTTGTTAGGTGGCAACTGCAAAATGGAATTTGTGGGAGTCATAATTTTTTTACACCATGCTGAGAGTGACCAACGACCAGTGCCTGGCTCTTCTTTTCTTATTTTGGGAGCAACTTCACTCATCTCAGGCAGTCGTTCGTGTCCCCTCCTCCTTCGCAAAATATTCCGAGGCAGGCATAACCCTGGGCCTGGATTATTGCGGTAAACATTTATGTAACTCCAACGCTTTCCACTGGTGTGAAATTACTGATACATTGGGATCCTCCATTTTCCCTAATTAGACCAGTGAGTGAGGGATTTGCAGAAACAATTCCAGAGACTCTCACTTTAATATTAACTAATGTGCACTTGGCCTACTTTTTGATTTTCCCACTGAACATATAGGGTCAGTTTCTCATCTTGCTCGGCACCCCTGTGGAGTAAGCTCTGAGCTCAGAACTGCGCCGTTTTCAAGGGCGGTGTCTTTCCTCCCTTTACCTCTCTCTCTCCTTTGCTTCCCACTAGGATTTTGTTCACTGTCCATCCAGATACACAAGCTGCAGTTTCATGAGGTTCTAGAACGACTTTGATAGGGCTTGTCCAGGCAATTCAACTAAGGAAATTGAAACCATTCAACTGAATTTTTTATAGACCTGTATGAGGATCACCAGGTGTGGACATGTATGTGTGAGTGTGTGTTTGTGTGTGTCTGCCTGTGTGTGTATATTTTTTTTTTTTTAAAAGAGGGACTGAATTTCAGAGAGACAGGGTCCTCTATTCAGGTGACTTTTGGGAAGGAAAACCAGGATCATAAAAGGAAACACACTCCATGAGAATCCAAGTGAGGCACCGTGGGGTGAATGACAGTTTGGGGGTTGTATTCAATTTCTGCCTCCTGAAACAAGTTCTTTGCGAGCTTTAGGTAGTCAATTTATCTGAACTCCAGATTCCCATCAATAAAATGGGGATAAAACGTAGCTCTTAATTAGGTTGTGAGGTCATGCTAATGTAGATAAATTATTCCCTGTATCCTGGCACATAAGAGGCACTGGGTGAATTACTGCTATTGCTGTGGTACTAGTAACATCAGCTTACTTGTTTCAGAGACGCTGCTGAGACACATAAAAGGTAAGTGTGTAGAGAATCTACATAATACAAAGGTAAATAAAAATATTGACTAGGAGATCAAGAAGAGTGCGGTCAAGGCTGCTAGTTAGCTACTTTGTCTTTTTAACTGATTAACATTGCTCGATTAAGAACGACGGGTTAGGACTCTGGGTGGTTTTTCAAATGATGTTCTTCTAGCATCCTCCACACTTTGCGGGTGAACAGACCCACACTTTGGAAGGAGAAGGGAAAGGGAGAAAAAAGAATGGACAGGACCCTAGCCTCCCAACCAAGCTTCCACCAAAGAGCTGTATTTGCACACCTGGCTTCTGGGTAGGATTTGGTTAGCTAAAAAACTTCCTCATCTAGAAGTTGGCAAACAATGGGACAGGATGATCCTGAGATTCCTTCCAGCTCTCACATTCTGTCAAGATTTTGTCACCTTTTCCAAACTTTCATTTGGCAGACTGTCAGGCTGCCTGAGGCACCAGGAAACTTTCAGGTGGTTACAGGGCAGAGTCAGCTTTTTGAAAACTATGAAGTAGGCACAGAGTCCTCCGTTCACACTTAGGTGTAGACAGGGCCCTGGTCATCTTCAGACTCCCCACTCCCACAGCCTGTCTGGCCCCTGCAGTGTCCTGGAGCAGCTCCCTTCCTTCAGCTTCCTGCCTTGGGCTCCAGTCCTCACCCACCCAGTCCTCCAGAGCCTCACAGCCCAAGGCTCCTGGCTCCCTTTTGTCATAAACACCCAATCCTTATCCCTGCCCTGGTGCCCATCTCCATTTGAGCTGTGGCTAATGAGAAGCAAGTAATTCACACCCTTCTCCCCCAGGAATAGCTTTATTACCCCAAATTATAAACCTCAGAGAGAAATGGTTCAGGGGCCTCTTTTCTCACTTTCAGATCCCACTGCAATGCCAGCTCTCTGATTTGTCAGCCAGCTTGGAGGTCAGAGGTCAAAGTTTCTGCTATAGTTATTAAAAGATGAGCTTTGGGGTCAAACAGACACATGAGTCCTGTCTGTATAACTCCTTTGCTTGCCTACCTTGTGCAACTTAACTTCCCCAGTTTTCTGTTTTTCTATGTAGCAGCTATCTCAGGTTTGTTGTAAGAAAGTGAAGCTTTCCTGGGATGCATCACTTCTGAAACCGGTCACACTTCGCATTTGTCGTTGTCATTGTCAGCATTGCGTAGCCACTCAACTCTTAGTCGAAACCTCAAGATCCAAGAAATAGCACAGTCCTCTATTTTATTCCAATAAACTCAATTCTGTTTTAGTTATAGTGTTCTATCCTATACACACACACACGCACTCACACACATCCAAAGGTGTACCCAGAGACCCTACTCTCTTCCCAACAATAAAGCAGTGGGAAAGCCCTTCTACCATTGCTGGTTGGTGGCCACCCATTGTCCTGGTCCCTTCAGGAACCTTTTGGTCCATCCAGGAGGTCTGTTGGGTCATCCTCGGGTCATAAGATGCTCTGGTGAGAATAAGCATGCGCCTGCCTGGAGTCTGCTCTCATGCCCCCTCCCTACCATCACATACCCCGAGGCTAGCATGGCCACTCAGAGGACCGAACAATCACACCTTCTCTTTAGACAAGTCAATCTCTAACCTCTTTCAGTCTGCGGGGAATTTCTCTTTTTCCTCATTCTTTTCTTTTGCCCTCAGATTCATATTCCTCTTATCATCCCATTTGAGGATACCCAAATTTTTAATGAAATCCAGCTACACATATACCCACTGAGAAAATGGAGAATAATACCTAGCTCGGAGCCAGAGCAAGTGTCTGTGTGTGAACGTGTTATTACAATCCTCTGCCCTAATTAACATCAGCCATGTTGCCACCACCACCATCATCGTTCCCACCCATGCCACCAAAGGAACTCTTTCTGGAGTCATGACTCTTGGCAATTCTTAAAAGAGGACAAAAATGGGTCAGACTTGCAATAACTTGGGAGATTTTGTTATTCCTGTGAAGATAGACACATATGAGACAGACAATGCAAAATTCTAGGCCTGAAAGGCATTCATTTTTGACCAAGACATATATAGTCTTGAAGAGTTCCCTTGCACAGTGCTTTACAGTCTTTTCACCAAGTCAGATCTTCTTCCAATACAAAACTGTAAACTGCCATGACATATGAGGGAAGGGGGAATATTATCAGGAATGACTGAATAAATCAGCTTGACATTAAAGTTTCAGCTTAAATTTTAAGACGTTAGTGGCGTCTCCTTATGAGCTGGTAGCAGTGAATGATTCACATTAATCACATTAGGCATCTTGGTGATGGGTCCTTCCCCTATTTTTAAGTAAATGCTAACTTCATATAAATCTCATTTAACTAAAGGAAAGTAAAACACTTTCAAAGACAAAGGTAAGTGGAGGTTATAATTGTGTCCCTGTTTGATAAGGAAATCCACAAAGTTTAATGTTATTTATTAATCCTGGAATAGTATCAATGCCAGATCTTTGATGCTTACAAGCAGAGCCCAAAGTATTCCTCTAGTTCTGATTAAATAATAATAGTTTCTATGTATTAAGAGGTAACTATGTGCTATAGGCTTAGCAGCAAGGTAAGATCTTTGCAAACAGTAGTTCAGTTAATCCTTACAGCAACTTTGAAAAAAAATGCCACTGCATCTCAGAATGGCTACACAATTTCTCTGCAACACATAACCAGGAAGTGGTAAATCATGATTCAACCATTGTTTGATTGACTCCACGACCTGTGCTCATAACTACTAAGTGAGACTGCCTCCCACTTTCTAACCTCTTCACCTTGATGAGAGAATGTTGGTGATACCAAATTTTGTTAGTGACAGGTACTCCATTCCCCGACCAATTTTCAGCCTTTTCTACTTCTATAATTTTCCATGTATTCAATTCAGTTCAATAAATGGGAACATTTAATGGCTTTACATAAACATGGTGTTACCTTTCAATCCTCCATCTTCCATTCCCCACATCCCATTAGTTGACAAGCATTTTTCTATGTTCCAAAATCCCTTTAGGTTATCCCTCTCCCCATTAGTTTAGGCACTCATTCTTGTTACTTGTCATGTGAATGTTGAACTACAAATCTCCTGGACTTACGATGGGGTTACCTCCCGATAAACCCATCATGAACTGAAAATGTCATAAGTCAAGAATGCAGTTAATACACCTAACCTACTGGACATCAGAGCTCAGGACAGCCTACTTCTAATGTGCGCAGGCACTTACATTAGCCTACACTTGGGCAGAATCATCTAACGCAAAGCCTATTTGATGATAAAGTGTTGAATATCTGATGTAATTTATTGAATTCTGCATGGAAAGTGAAAAACAGAATGGTTGTATGTGTGCTGGTTGTTTACCTCTGATTGCGCAGCTGATGGAGTCGCAGCTCACTGCTACTACCTGGCGTAACAAGAGAGGGTCATGCCCCGTATTATTAGCTCCTGAGAATATAAAATTCAAAATCTGAAGAATGGCTTCTATGGAATGCATATCACTTTGGCACCATTGCAAAGTCAAAAAAATCATTCAGTTGAGCCACTGTAAGTCAGGGACTGTATGCAGTTCCTACTGAAGTTTCTCTGCCGGTCTTGCCTATTTCCATCTGTGAGAAAAAGTTGTGAGGGACTGAAGTGCATCAAACAAACAGGTAAGTTGCTGAGTGTCCTTATTGGCACCCTCCCAGGTTTTTTTCTGCGTTTTATTGTCTTTGACCTATTTAAAACACTTTAATTGTAGCTGATAGCCATATAAATGGATCCAGTCCACACACATGCAAATGATTCTGCTCTGATGAAGGAACAATTGACTTCTCCCTACTCAAAAAAAAAAAAAAAAAGCCAATTTTGGATCTGTGTGTTCATTTCAGTAATCCTTATTGAGCTATTTTTGTGTAGTATTTTGTGTTCTCCTTCGAACCAGTTGTAACATCTTACTGGTTCCGTCATTAATTAATAAGTGAAATAAAATCTTTGATGTGTTCATTTTGTATCTGTAGGAATATCACGGTTTTAACTTTAAAAAAAAAAAAACCTTTAGCACATAACACATCTTAACTTGACTTTGCTATTTATCTTAATTTGGATTTCCCAGAAAGCTGAGCCTGAGGCATGGATTTGGTTGCAAATATTTATCAGGAGGTGGCCACAGAAAGCTACAAAGATGATGTGGGAGAACAAGACAGGCAGGAAGGGAAAATCAGTCAAGGGTTTGTTACTGAGTTGATTACCACTGTGCACTCCAGGACCCAGTCCTGCTGGGGGGTATCTGAGCAACCATGTAGAATATGTACCTCCCAGTGATCCCTCCAAAGGGAAGAGGTTAGGGCATTGCTCTTCCAACCATTGTCGTCTGTACGCTGAGGGTTGCCCTACCGGCATGCGTTCCCTTGTTCTTCTGTACTTTCCATGGCTTTAGAAACAGTTGAAAGGCAGAAAGGTGAAAAAACACTGCTGTGTGCACTGGGGGTATTAAGCTGGCAGAAATGCAGAGCTGATCGTCCCAGCCACACTAAAATGAGGGGGCTGAAGGGATGTGGTGCAGGGCACAGAAGAAACTGCTACACGACCGGTACGCTCTCTCTAAACTGAAAATTGTTATGTTATTCTTCACTTTAGAATGTTTAAGTGATTTCTCATTGCCTGTAGGATAAAATCAAAACACCCACATGGCCCTTCATGCTCTGTGCTTGGCCTCCTGTCTCAGCCCTCTCCTCATACCTCAGCTCCTATCTACACTCTGACGCTTGCTACTTGCCTGACACTACTGTGATCTGGTACATGGGTTCATGCCATATCTTCCTCCTCACTTCTAGCTAGCCCATGGTTAGATGTCATTAGAAGTGGTTGGCGACTGCCCACCCCCCTCTCCCTCCCCCACAAGATGGGACGTTTCCCCATGACATTCTGTTGTGCTTCTGCTATCAGAGAATCAACTACACTGGATTCTATTTGCCTCTTTTCTCTCTGAGTTCTTTGAGGGCAGGGACTTTTTTTTTTTTTTAATCTTTGTATCATCAAGCTCAATAGCTTCTCCCCCATAGTAGGTATTCAAAAACAGTTTGTTGATTTCATTAAGCACCTACTTGGCACCTATCTGTACTGGTCATAATAGACTATAAAGACTTCACATTAATCAGGATAGGCCAAGTCATGCTGCAGTAGCAAATAACTGGGAAGCCTCAGTGGTTTGAAACTACCAATGTTTATCTTCCACTAATGCTACATAGCAATCACATGTGGGCAGAGGGCCTCTGCTCATAATATTTACTCAGGAACACTGGCAGTCAAGTAGCCATGGTCTGGAATATTGTTCTTGAGAATTTTGCACTGACAATTATATGTTCATTCCAGGAGTGACACAAATAACTTTTGCTAAAAATTCACAGGTTAGAACTAGTCATGTATTCCCCATCCACCCAAAAAGGGGACTAAAAGTACACCTGCCATGCGTCCAGGAGGAGGAGAGCAGAATTATTTGGTGATCATTACAAATGACTACCACAGAGTTTGGGTCACCAACATTGCTATAGGTTGAATTGTGTCTCCCTCAAGATCCATCCGTTGAAATCCTAACCCCTACTTGGAAATAGTTTCATTGTAGATGCAATTAGTTAAGGTCATACTAGAGTATGTTTGGGCCCCCAATCCAATATGACTAGTGTCCTCATAAAAGGGTAAATGTGGACACAGGCATGCATACAGAGAAAATACCAAGTGAACAAGAAGACAGCCAACTACAAACCAAGGAAAGAGGCCTGGAACAGATCCCTCACTCACAGCCCTCAGAAGGAACCAACCCTGCCAACACCTTGATTTTGGACTGCTAGCCTCCAAACTGGGAGATAAACAAATTTATGTCATGTAAACCACCCAGCCCTGGCAAACTAATACAGATTTCTGTACCAGGAGTTGGATGCTGTTGTAACAAATACCAAAAAAGGGAATGTAACTTTGGGAGTGGGTAATGGGTAAGCTGAGAGAGTTTTATGAGGTGCATGATAGCAAAAGTCTAGATTGCCTGAAAAAGAGAGTTGGTATGAATATGAACCTTAAAGGAAGTTTTGGTGAGGTCTCAAAGGAAATGACAAACATGTTATTGGAAACTGATGAAAGGCAAACTTTGTTATAAAGTGGCATAGAACTTAGCTGAATTATGTTCTGGTATTCTGTGGAAAGTAGAACTTGCATATAATAAACGTGGATATTTGAAGAGATTTCTCAGCAAAGTGTTCACGTGTGGCCTGGTTTCTCCTTACTGTTTATAGTAAAACATGAAATAGAGACATTGAAAAGGGGATTGTTAAGCAAAAGCAAACTAAAACTTGAAGATTTGGAAAATTCTCAGCCTATCTGTATGGGAAAAAATGAGAAAGCTTGCTTTGGAGAGAATATCAGGGATGTGCTAGACAGCTATTTGCTGAAGAAATTAGACATGTGACTCATGAATCCAATCAAACATCTCAGCAGAAGCCATAAATAGAGATGAAGTTGTACAGGAAAGATCTATGGAAGATTCTTTTGTCTGATGGTCTGGACTCCTGTGAATTGTATAGGAGACAGACAAAATTTTGAGAATTTTCTATCAGCATAAGCACTGCCAGTCTGGACTGAAAGAGACAGAGACAGGATAAGACAAATGAAAAATGACCCCCACCACCCTGGTTCCAGAAGGCTACATCGTCTCTTTAGTTGCAGAAGCTGGGGCTGCTATCCAGCAATGACAAAGCGGGGCCACCACTCCTATGGACCTGGAAAACCGAGCATTGTACCAAAGAAGATTATCCTCAAGTCTTAAAATTGAATGGAATTCACCCTCCTAGGTTGTGGACTTTTCTGTGACCTTTTCTCCTACCTTCTTTTTCTGGAATGGAAACGTCTGTGCTATGTCTGTCCCAATATTGATTTTTCAAGAATATAACTTGTTGTCTGGTTTTACGGGTTCACAGATGGAGTAGAATTTTGTTCCAGGATGAATAAGACCCTCAATTTCACCCATACTTGATTTAGATAATATTTAGATGATATATATATTTTTTTATGATAAGGGTCCGATTTTATTTTTTGCATGTGGTTATTTGGTTTTCCCAACACCATTTGTTAAAGAGGCTCTCCTTTCCCCGTTGAGAGTTCTTGTCCCCTTGTCAAACATTAGTTGATCATATATGCAGGGATTTAATTCAGTTCCATTGGTCTATGTGTTTGTTATTTACGCCAGTACCATAGTGTTTTAATTACTATAACTTTGTAGTATAGTTTGAAATCAAGAAGTGTGATATGCCCCAGCTTTGGCTTTTGTTTTGTTATTGTTGTTCTAAAAATAGCTGTGGCTATTTGGAGTCTTTTGTAGTTTCATATGAATTTTAAAGTTGTTTTATCTATTTCTGTAAAAAATGCCCCTGTAATTTTGACAGAGATTGAATTGAATTTATAGATGGCAAATATTTTTCTTGAAAAGCTCCCTTACAACGTGGAGTAACCAAGCACATTGATACAAAGCAAGATAGCCTTGACCCCCATGGTTGTCTCAGAGCAAGGAGTTTCGTTCTATGGTCACTTGCACATCTTCAGGTTCTCTTTGCTGCTCTAGAGTGATGTGCTAAACTCAACAGATGAGATCATTTCTATGACTTTCCTGCTCCTCTTTTCTGTGAACTGATGCTTTGTTGTGGTACTTTCTTTTTCCAGTCTGTATGTTTTTCACAGTACCTTCCTCTTTTATTCCTCCTATCCCAGATTCTTATTTTCCTCCTTGCTATCCCCTTCACCTTCCTGATAAATAGAATATACCATTTCAATCCAAACTTCTTTTCATAAACTTTCTCGGCATTCTTGCCACGTACTTGGAAAGGAATTTGTGGAGAAATTCTATGGCTCATCATATCATATTGAAGTAGAGATGTGTCCAGCATCAAAGTCAAGCAGGACCCTTCAGACACTTAAAGAATATGTTTGATTGCCTTGATTGATCAAGTTTAACCTGATTATTGCCACAGCTACACTTTAGCTGAGCTAGTAGATACAGACTACGTATTTGACAAGCGGCTTTCCCTTCAGTTCTCTTCACTCAGTGACATTTTCCTGGTGGGAGACAGATTGGGGATAGCAGTGGTGGCAGTCAAAATAGTAGTCATGATAGTGGTGCATAACGTATCCACAGACAGTAGAATGTTTTCATAGCCCTGAGAGTCTATACTCACTTTCTCGGTAAGTGCCATTTTCTGTACATTTTGGGAATAGCAATTTCCCAGCCTAACTGTGCTTATCTCCAGACTCTAGTGTTTTATATGAACTTAGTGTTTTAGAACCTCAAAATAAGTCTGTCTCTCTATTTATCTATCTGTCTATCACCTATCATTCTCTATATTTAATTTTTAAAGTTATGAGATAGAAAACAGGAGAAAACCTCCAATGAGAAAACAGAAGGCTCATAAAGCAGAAGAAAAACTATTTTGGTAAGGAAAATATTTCCATATTATATTTTCAAGAGGTCGACGTAAACAATAGTGAGTTAAAAAATATTTTTAAAACTATGCCCAGTGTCACTTGCCAGTGTTGTGTTAATTAATTCAAATGTAGAACACTGCATCAGTTCTTGCTTGAATTCTATCCATGTACATCTGTACAGTAAATATGTTAGTGAATAACCCTAAGCCACTGTCAGAAGATTCTTTTCTCAACTGCTAAATTCTAGAAAATCATTGCCAGCATTCTAGGCATATTTTCATATGCTCAGGAAGATCCAAAAGGAGCTAACAGAAGCCTACAGAAGGGGTATGCCACTCTCCTATTCTTTATGTATAAATACTATTGCCCAAAAGTAGGTAGAGAATAGAAAGAAAATTGACATTAATTAAGCACCTAATAAAGGAGTGGATTTTATGCTAGTTATATAGTTTACTTTTTTACAAAATAGGTATTATTGAAATATCTGCTAAGATACCCTAGTTTTTCCAAAGTGATTGAGAACAGAATGAGTTAAAACAAGGATAATGTCTTTGTCAACGTTCTGTTAGTGTACCAGCCCACCATTCCATGACTGACATTTTTACCACTTTAGAAGGATTTCAATATTGGCAATCTTTTTTTCTTTTTTTTTTTGCAGGAAACAAAAAATCAATGTCTAATATTCAAAACCTCTTCCCCCCACACACTATTAAGGAGAAATCTGTGTCTGCCAGCTTGGATCCTGAGTCTTTCTTGTAAAGAATCATGAAAAGAATTGAGGGAGAGAACAGCGAGTCATTGATAATTGCTTGAGTGATTGACGTTGGAAAAATCAAGGGTTAGTGGCAGAAGAGAAATGAACATATCCAAATAGGAAAGAAAGAAAGAAAGAAAGAAAGAAAGAAAGAAAGAAAGAAAGAAAGAAAGAAAGAAAGAAAAAGGATTAGAGAAGACAAAAGCCAGTGTACACTGTGTTGTATTGGGGGAAGGGAAATTCAATGAGCTTTTAGAAAGAACAGAGAAAGATTAGGACCTAACTTACATGAAGGAAACAGTTGTCAAGGTATAAGAACTTAAAAATAGGATAGTATCAAATAATATCCTCTTTCCACATTTACAAGAGTTAAAATTATTTAAATTGATTTCAAATTAAATGTTGGACTAATTTTAAAATGTCATGTCTAAGTTGGACCACAAAGTTTCTAAGTGTTTTACGGTTACTTTGGCAATATAAATCACATCTTCATTTCTGTGGGGATAATGATATTCTTTCTCTATATGTCTCTGATTTCATTGGCCAGTCTTTGTTCCTGATCTTTGAAGATTTCATATCCTTGACCCTGACTCAATGTAAAATAGGAAGAAAAAGAAATCTTTACTTTGCCTTATGATTTTAAAAACATGCAAAATTCCCATTCTGAACAATATTTTGAAAAATTATTGGACTTATAATAAACTAAACACAAATCCATTACTGAGCAGGAATGCAGCGTGAGAAGCTCTGCAGACACTCTTTTCAATGAAAGAATAACTAACATCGTTTAAGAAAATAAATATTTAAAGTTTCTGGAAATTGTCCTAAAGGGGTGAAGCAAAATGATGAAATGTTTATTTAAGGAAATTTACTAAATCTTAGTAAGAATAGTGAGAATCTGTGACATTTGAACTACAACCAGATCGTCTCCCCTTCTCACTCCAGTTTAATGTGAAGGAAATGCTACTCCTGGTGGAGTAGCAAAATCCCAGGGTTCTATTTCTTCCTGGTGCTCAGTCTAAAACCAAGGTTTCTCCCCTAGAAAAGCAGGATACCAGCATTTCTCCTCTCCCCAAGCTCCAGCTGCAGAAGCTCTCTTCAAGTCAAGTGTGGTACAATGGTTTGGGGCTCCCTTCTTCAACCGAGTCCGCACTCATAGGGTGGGAGCTCTATCTAAGATGTGGCAAGTTAAAAATACTCAGCCCTATTGGTCCATGTCCCGGCTCATTCATAGGGTTACCGCCTGCATTTAGTGTCCAATTTATAGATTAAGAGTGTCATTCTGAGAGAAACTGACCATCTTCAATGCCCCAGCTCTCCAGAATAATAATATTGAGGTTCTTCCCAGGGAGAAAGGCAGGTTGTAGGAGAAGAAAGCTCCATAACTCTCTGTGGGGAGACTGATTTTTACTTGGACACAACATAGAGAAGTTCAAACCTAAGGGCACTATCAAAAACTATGGAGAATTTGGCGATGAGCAATTAAAAGGAGTCTAGTAGCTCCATGATAGCAATAAGCAAAATAGCAGAAGTTTAACAGAGAACCAGGGAGAAATAGCTATCTTCAAGCATCAGAGCAAACTTCAGACACAGGCCTCAAAAACTTTCCCTGAAAAGAAGCCCATACTTAATTGGATCAGACAATGTAGTAACTTAAACACTGGGTCATTGTTAAAAACAAGAGACCAATCAGTCAGCAATTAGGGAAGACTCACAACTGGGTGTGGTATCAATACAGGCAGACCAGTCAGAAGCTTAACAGGGAAATCAGGCCAAGAAACAAATAAAGAGAACCTGAATAAGACCAGGAGTGGGCAGAGGGAAGGAGAAAGTAAGGGGCCGCGTGCATGTTGCATCCTATGAGGAGCAACACATAAGGTTGCACACCGTGGGGGGAACAAACTTCAAAGACTCAATTGAGTCAAGTTACTGAACAATTCAACACAGGATCAAGCAAGCAACAATAACAACTCTTAGGGTTGGGGAATTAATAACTGAGGTACCTACAATATATTATTTAAAATGTGTACATAATAAAAAGGTTATCATTTTGTCATAATAAAAAATTGTAAGACCTACAAATAAACAGGAAAATATGACCAACACACAGGAAAGAAAAGCAGGCAACAGAAATAGTCTGTAGACAGGGACCAGATGTCAGATTAACAAAAATGTCAAATTAGCCATTATAAATACGTTTAAAGATCTAAAGAATACTATACTTCAATAATTAAAGAAAGGTATGTCTCATCACACCTTGACAAGTATTGTCTCATCAAATAGAAAATATCATAGATAATTTTTTTAAAAGAGCCAAATGGAAATTGTGAAGTCAAAAAGTCAAAAAAATAAAATGGAAAGTTCTTTAGGAGAGTTCACCAATAGATTGGAGCTAGCACAGAAAGAATTAGAGAATCTGGAAGATCAATAGAGAATACGCAATCTGAAGAACATAGAGGGAAAAAAAGAATAAAGAAAAATTAATAAAGCCCCAGAGATATATGATAATTTTAAGAACACTAACATAAGCCTAATAGGAGTACCAGTAGGAAAGGAGAGAAAGGAGCAACAAACATATTTGAAGAAATAAAGGCTGACATCTTTCCAAATTTGATGAAAAACATTAATCTTCACATCAAAGAACCTCAAAAATTTTAAGTAGGATAAATTGAAAGAAATCCACACCCAGACACATCATAGTTAAAATGCTGAAAGATAAAGACAAGGACAAAACCTTGAAAAGTGTAAGAGAAAAAGGATTCATCATGTGTAAGTGAAGCCCAAAGAATAATAGATGACTTCTCAACAAAAACAATGAATACTAAAATGCAATTTAGCATGTTAAAAGTAAAAAAAAAAGTCAGCTGAGAATCTTATATCCAGCAAAACTATCTTTCAAAAGTAAAGATGAAATAGACATTCCAAGATAAACAAAAACTGAGAAAATTTATTACAAAGATATCTGCCTTACAAGAAAAACTAAAGAAAATTCTTTAAGCTGAAAGCAAGTGACTTGAAATAATAATTTGAATATACATAAAAAACCAAAAAGTGACAGTAAAGATAATTATGTAGCATAAAATGATATGTATATAATTGTATTTTGGGGCCTATAACATACAGAAATGTAACATATTTGATGATAACAGTTCAAAGGAGGTAGGCAGGAACATAGCTATATTGGAGCAAGAAAATAACATCAGATAGTAATTAAAATCCATAGGAATAAATAAAGAGGACCAGAAAAGGTAAATTAGAGGTTAATATAAATATAGAGAAAATAATAAAATAAAAGTGGGGAAGGAGAGCTGTATAGGAACAAAATTTCTCTATTTCACTGAAACTACGTCAGTGCAAATTTGAAATCAATTCTGGTAATGAAACAGAATTGAGAGTCTACAAATAAATTTCTACATATATGATGAATCAATTTTCTATGAGGGGGCCAAGATAATTCAATAGGAAAAGACTAGCCTTTGCAACAAATGGTACTGGAACAACTGGATATCCATATGCAATAGAATGAAGTTGGACCCTTTCCTCACACCATACACAAAAGTAACTCAAAATGAATTATAGTTATCAATGTAAAAGCTAAAACCATGCAACTCTTAGAAGAAAACAGAAATAAATTTTTATAATCTTGGGTTAGGCAAATCTTTCTTAGATATAATACCATAGATGCAAGTTTAGAGGAAAGATTGATAAATTAGACTCATCAAAATTAAAAAAAAAAAAAACTTTTGTGTCTCAAAGGGAACCAAGAAAGTGCGAAGATACCACACAGAATGGGAAGTAATATTTGCAAGTCATCTACCTAACAAGATAATTGTCTCCAGAATATATACATATATAAAAAAAATCCTAAAACTCAACAAAAAAAGAGCAACTTAAAAATAGACAATGAATATGAGTAGACATTTCTTCAAGGAAGGCAAATGATAAACAAGAATGGTAAAGACCCTAAACATCATTATTCTCTAGAGTAATACATATCAAGGTCATCATGAGATACCACTTCACGTACACTAATCTGACTAAATAAAAAAGGGAGACAATTACAAGTATTGACAAGAATGTGGAGAAATTAGAGCACTCAGACACTGCAGCTCCACTCCTTGGTATAGATCTATGAGGAATGAAAACATATGTCCACACAAAAGCTTGTATACAAATACTCATAGCAGCATTATAACCAAAAAGTAGAAAAAACCCAAATGTCCATAAAATAATAAAAGGACAACAAAAATGTGGTAAAGTCACTATAAAATATTATCTGACTGTAAAAAGGAATGAAATACTAATACCTACTACAACTTGGATGAACCTTGAAAATACCATGGCAGTGGAAGAACATGGTCAGAAAGATTACATATTGAGTGATCCCATTTGTATGAAACATCCAGAATAGACAATTCTATACAGACAGAAAGCAGATTAGTGCTTGGTCAGGTTTAGGGGAAGAGGGAAACAGGGAGTGACTGTTAGTAGGTGTTGGGTATCTTTTGAAGGATATTGAGACTATTTCAAAATTAGATTGTGTGGGGTGCTGGGTGGTGCAGTCAGCTAAGCTAAACTCTTGGTTTTGGCTCAGACCATGATCTTAGGGTCATGAAATCAAGCCCGCATGGAGTCTGCTTTGAGTTTCTCTCTCTCTTTGCCCCTCCCCCTTTCCCCCTCTCTCTCACTCTCTCTCTCTCAAATAAGTAAATAAGTCTTTAAAAAATCATGTTGTGGTGATTGGGTACTTCACATGGATGAATTGCATGATATGTGAATTATATCTAAATGAAACTGTTAAAAAATTTATTACCAAAATTCTCTCAATAGCTATTCCAGTCTTATGAGATTAAATCTCAGAAATGGAAAGTGTTTGCTCAAAGCCATAAAAGCAAAAAGTAGCAGAGATTAAGTTTGAAATCTAGCTCCTTCTTGGTCAAAAGTTATTGCTCTTTCCACCTCACCAAACTGTGGACAAAAGCATTGCAATAAAAAAATTTAGGAAAAAAAAGTGCAGGACTGAAGCAATTTCATACTATTTATTGAAGCAAACACAGATAAAGTTTCTCAAATATTACATTTAAAAGGCATTTACTAAACATAACTTTGTGTTGGGCCTGTGTCTGAGTGTGGGAATGTAAATTCAAATAAGACATAAACTGATTTCTATGAGTGTAGAGTAATGTGGAAGACACAATGCAAATATATGCCATGATAAAGTTATAACTGGGAAAATACAGAGAAGAGAGATTGGAATCAAGTAAGAGGTTTTGGAGGTGACATTTGGGCTGACTCTCGGAGCATATACAGGTTTTTAGCTAGATTAAAAAGGTACTTTCTTTCCAGTTGTGGAGTCTTACCCGGTCAATACATAGTACTGTTTACTTCCTTTCCGGAGCTTGGACTTAACTGATAAGCAGACCCGAGAGTAGGAAGATGAACATTAAAATATCTTAATTATTGCCAAAGCTATTTGGAGAACATGATTTAAGTCTGTGTCCGCGTGGTTTTGCTAACTCTTCAACCCTAAAACTACATAAAATTACCGAAAAAAGATGAATTATCTGTTGCTATGTAACAAACCCCAAAACTTCATGTGTTAAAACAACGATTGATTGTTTCTGGTGATTCTATGGGTTGACTAAATGGTTTTTCGGTCCCATGTGGTATTTTTGGGGTGACTCATATGGGTGCAACCAATTGGCAGGGAGGTTGGGCTGGATGGTTCAAGAGAGCTCTCACGTGTTTGAACCCTTAGGTGCTGGGAGTTGGCTGTGGTACTGTGATTCCCCTCTACATGGCTCCTTACTCCATGTGGTGCTTCCTTTCCACATCCTCTCTCTCTGCAGCAAGGCAGGCTGGACTTCCATGCAACATGGTAACCAGATTCTAAGAGAGAGGAAATGGAAGCTACTAGGCCTTTCAAGGGCTAAGCCTCAAACATATAAAACATCACGTCCGCTGCATGCTATTGACATGAATAAATCAGAAGGCCAGCCTGGATTTAAGAGGTGGGTAAGTAGATCTCACATGTTGATGAGAGCAAAAGCAGCCATGTACAGGAAGAGGAAGAATTGTTGGCAACATTTTTTTTTTTTTAAGGGAGATCCAGAACAGACTTACACACCTAGTCCTATGTATAGCTGAGGAACATCAGGCCTCTCTGCTCCAGGGATACTGATTGCATGGCAGAGAGCAGACGGACTAGATTCTATAGATGAGTGGATTCAAAAGAGAAGAGGAAAAAAGGCACTGCTCCAGGAACTCCCAATTCTTCTCTCAAACTCACCAATCACATGAGTTCTTCCTCTCGGGGTAAGAATGAGCAAGAAAGTGGAGAGGAGCAGAGAGTGTTTCTCAAGTACAGCCCCCTCCATATGGAAGCATGAAGGAATAAGCCGTCCACTGTAACACGAGGCAAAGTCATGCAAAACAAACCATCAAGTGGTACATGAACTTGACAACTTCACATTAGTCAACATGGCCTGGAAAAGTACCGGGATGTTGCTGTCCAAGACAATGGAAAACAACAAATGGGTTTTCTTTTTCTGAGATGATTTCAGCAGCACCCACCTCAGCTACCTTACCTAACTCCTGGTGGAGATATTTGAGAGATGTCTGCTTTTCTTCTTCTAAAATGTTGAAGCACTTGTAAGTTTGAGTACATAGTTGTGGAGCCTGAAGAAGGTTATTTGAATGACAGATGGGATGGGGCCCGTGTTGTAGAGGGCATATATCAATTAAAGATACAGAAAGCCCTAGAGTCATGACCAGGTCAGGTCATAACACCTCCTCCCACCATGCTGTAGGATTCCACCACCTAATTAATGAGGCAGATTCTGGAATCTGTTGATGATCATTCTTAATGAGTACATACAGTAGGGCAGGATGCTTCCACTTAGATATGCTAATGAATGTAATTATAATTTTATTCTATCTTGTTTCCAAAGCAATTGAGGTTTCAAAACCTGGAAAAAATAGTGATAGATGAGGAGTGTCAGAAATAGGCTTTCTCCCTGAGGTTATTCACCTGCAACAGGAACCCTCATGCTAAATAAATAAATAAATAAATAAATAAAATATAAAAATCACCATTTGGTGCAGAATAGAGAAGGTTTCTTGTCCTCATTTTGGAATCCCACTGGGCCTAGAACACTCTATGCTCAAGGACTCTCAAAGTTGTTTGTTCTTTTTTGTTTGTTATTCCTTCCTTTGAGTTTGTTTTTAATGGTTGTTACTTGTAAGAACAAAGAATGTTCTCAGTGATTTAGGGTATAAAGATATCATATCCAGCTGTGCGAGTAACTACCTGAAATTGAAGGTTATAACAACAAAAGTTGAGATAAAGAGTGGATTCAGATTTTGTGGAGTCCAACATTTTTATAATCTGGGGTACCCTCTTTAAGAAAAAGAATTCAAGTTTGGAGTATGAAATTAGGTACTGGGCCTTAGAAGGGGTCCATGAAATTGGGGAACCTTAAAGCTTAAGTATCATTGGTTTCATGATAAATTTACCTCTGTTGGGAAATAAAAGCTTATTAAAAACCACAGATGCCCTAATCATTTATATTAAGTTTTGGGTAAACATGGCAGGACATTTCTTACCATTGGCATACATGTTTTGTAGCAGACAAAAAAAATTATGGAGGCTATCCCGGGGTAACGGGTATATTAGTTTGCAAGGACTGCCATAACAGAATATCACAAACTGGACGGCTTAAACAATACAAGTTTATTGCTCACAGTTCTAGAGTCCAGGAATCCAAGATCAGGGCATTGACAGAACTGATTCCTTCTGCGGGCTGGGAGGGAGAATCTCTTCCTTACCTCTTGACTAGCTTCAGGATTTCCTGGTAATGTTTGGCATTCCTTGGCTTGTAGATGCATCACTCTGATCTCTGCCTTCATCTTTCCATGATGTTTTCCCTGTGTGCTTGTCTGTCTTTGTCCTAACTCCCCTCCCCCCTTTTTAGGGACATGCTATATTGGATTAGGACCCACCTTAATAACCTCATCTTAACTTGACCCCTGCAAAGACCCAATTTCCTAATAAGGTCACATTTACAGATTACTGAGGGTTAGGACTTCAACATGGTGGTGACAGGGGACATGCTATTAATATATGGATTATTATATGAAATTCGGTGTACTTGGGTGAAAATGCTCTGCATGGCCCTTACATCCTTCCTATTCTAATAGGGGAAACATGCTCAAAAAATTCCAGAATTTATCATTATATCAACACAATACCAACTTTTAAAGGAAACCTAAGTAAATTCCTTCCATTATGTGCCTAGAAAACTATGGCTCCTTCAAAATATTGTGGAGATATCATCTTAGAGATACCATTTCTAGCCCACCTTATTGTTGTTTGTCCTTCAGATCCATGCTCGTCTTTCCCTTCTGCCCTCTGCCTGGAAAGGCTGAGTTCATAGCCTACGTCAACTAGGCTCTCAAGTCCTGAGACTTCAGGCTGGGGGGGCTCTCCAGGTGAAGATGGGAAAGAGGCAAGAGGTTAAGATCTGGGGATGTATCTCCCTAGATCTTTGCTGTGAACTTGCTTTTGGCTTTGTCTCTCAAATGAAGTCTATTGTTTTTCTCAAGGCCTCTGAGTGCACAGATTTGCTTTCTGATCCCAGGATTCTTTCCTCCCCTTTGGACTATGGATGATAATAGCTCGGCTTGTACTAAATCCCGGATGAGGGCTCTTTGCCCTGTGCTCCCTTACAGCACATGTTTGTTAAAAAAAAAAAAAAAATCTTTATAGAATTATTCTTTTTTAATGGAATATATCTAATTTGCATTAAGTCCCTGACTGATACATCCCCAATCCCCACCCTCCTCTATATTTCAAGTGTGTTGGACTTGATTCTATTTATCTAGGAAATCATATTTTATTGTATTTTATATAAACAATGATATATACCAGCCTGACCCTCAAACTATCAAGTTAGACACTGTGGGGGCACCATTAGTAACAATGATACCCAACCCCTCAAGTGGAATTCATCTGCCCAATTAAAATGACTACATCTAGAATTTGTTTAAATCTGCCCTCTCCCCTGCCCCTGGCAATTGACCTCTAAAAGCCAGTGGTATTTAAGTTCATTTCAGGACAATAGGTCTTCCCTATATAATACATTGTTTGGCCAAGTAAAGTAAACGAAAAAAAAAAATTATCCCAGAGAGAAAAAAGGTGCAGCCTTAGGAAGCATTAACTTCATTTTGCATGCTTAGTTGTGCAAGAAATGTAGACTCTCTTTTCCATAAATGAGACCATTTCATACGTTTAGAGGGAAATTGAACTTTAGTCATTTTGCATGTTTCATTTCTGGAACTTAACAGTGACAAGGTGTTTGGAGGAATGCTGTGAAACTAGTCATGAGTCATTTGTCCACGGATACTGCCATGGCTTCCACCGTCCAGGAAGCTCTGTTTTGCCTACTTTAGGTTTGAGGCCCTGAAATCCCTCTGTGAAGCTTCCTCTTCCTCCACACTCCTAGACATACCTGATAAATCATTTTCTTTCTGGAATCCTTCTCATTATCAAGCCATGCGGATGCTCTATTCCATCTTTTTCCTCTCTTCCTTTTTTGAATTTCTAACCTTCCGCCAAGGGGAAATCTCCTTCCCCTCCGTGTTTTTTACTAAGACATCTTGTCTGTAGCCGAGTCCTCTTTCTTCAGCTGTTGACAAATCTGTCAAGTCCCCTGAAGTCTTAGCAGGATGGAACAGAAAAGCTACAGCGAATTAGGTCTTCAGCTTTGATCACAGGAGCAAAGAAACAAGGAGGAAATAAAGGGTGAAAAAAAGCCCCCCATAGCGATTAGCGTTTCAGAATATTATCCTACCATAAAATCATACATTGAGTTGGGGAGATAAGCGTGTGGCTGTGATGAGGAAGTGACGCAGGAGTCTGGAGCGAGTGAGATTGTGACTGTGTTACTAAGTAGCTGTAAGCAGAGAAGTGGGGTAGTTGAAAATCCTAGGCCTAATCAGACTCATGTCACCTTTAGGCTTTTTAAATAGTTGTTTCTACAGGGACTGACTTTCCTTTAGACAAACAAGGACTTTCCGAAGGAGAGACAGGACCCCACACAAGCTAGAGAATGCAATGTGGCTGTGTCACCCTTTCATGATCATTTATACGTAATTGCCTGATTAACAGGATGGGAACCCATGATAGAACTCATCAGTTTACCCAGAGCTGGCCCAACAGGAAATCAGCTCCCCACCTGCCGAAAGCATGTGTGGAAAAGGTATGGCCCGATACCACTGGAGAAATCCCCTACATTGCATCAGGGTGACTCTATGTCTTATCTGCATCTGTAGACGTACTTGCTCCTCATCTTGCTTTCTACTCTTCCCGCTTCTGCCTGGCTCTCCTGAATTATCTAAAGTTGCAGCTCAGGGGTTCCACGTATCATTTCTTCTGCTTATCAAATGTGCTGATTCACCCAATGGGACCTACTTCAGCCTCTCCTTTTACTCAGCAGCCCAGGAATTCAGCATTTCTAGATCAGGGATTCTTAAACTTGAGTGTACATCAGAATTCCCTGGAGGGCTTGTTCACACAGATTGGTAGGCTCCACCCCTGGAATTTCTGATTCAGTGGGTCTGGAGAGAAACTCGAGAATGTTTGTTTCTAACACTTTCCCAGGCGACGCTGGTCTAGCAAGGCCAGAGTACAAACACTTACGTTTTGAAATGGGACTCTTAATCTTGCTCTCTGAAAAGCAAAGTGTTTCAATGACAAAGGGATCATTCCATTTTTTTCTGGCCCAAGTGATTATTTTTTCCAGCCTGTGTGCTTTGATACAAAGTCAATTGGGAGAATGTAAGAATTTTATTCTCTAGACTTACTTTCAGGAGAGCCCTGTACAATACCATGTGAATTATTTATTTACTAAATACTTAGCAAGCACCTACTTTCTGTGGTAGGTTTGTGCGTATATGAATATGAGACATACTGTGTCTTATATGAAGAGAAAATATTGTGTAATCAAAAGTATGCAACGTTTGGAGTCCCAAAGTCTAGGCGAAAGGCTGTCTCTGCTACCAGGGAGGCTCTGTTTGGCTTCCCAGGCTTTGCATTGTACGACTCAGGGCCACTGTGTCATCTTCGTTCAGTAAGAGCTACATCTCCAAGAATTCTGTTCCTTGTATGATTCCAGTCAGGGTTGGTCACAAGAGAAATTTGCGCAAGGCAGAAGCAGCAGCCATTAGACTCTAAGTGCCCTGTAGGGCAACACGCACTGTGGTAGCTTGTGCGTATTATCACCGATCTCATGGCTCATCTCTTAGGCACGGGCAGCTGGCTCCCACCGCACATTGCCCAATTCACTGGGGTTGGGAGCAGCAAGACACCGATAGGGGTTCCAATTTGTCCCTGTGGTATCCATTTTTTTCCTTGGTCTTTCAGTTTGTTCTTGCTTTCTCCCATTTTATATAATACTGTCTTAGCCCTTGCAGCCCTGGTCACCTACAATTACCTTCATCCCACCCTAGGCAAAGAGCTACCAACTTCCCATAGACTCCTTATCAGCTTTCACAATTACATAAGACCTAATCTCATAAATCCTTTATGAGATCACTGTTAGTGGTCCTGCTTCTCTATCAAATCCTGAAGAGTAGTGGCACCATTTACATGGTGCTCTTTGAGGTTTTGCAATGTACAACCTGTACAATTATATTTGTTAGCCCTGTTCTAATGCTTATGATCTAAATGACCTTGGTCAATCTGTGGAACTTCACTCAGCTTCAATTTGCTCATATGTAAACTGGGAATAGCAATAAGTAATTCAAAGTATTATCCTGAGGATTAAGTGAGCTGGCATACGCAAAAGGTGTTGACCATTCTAACGTAAAACAATAATCCCATTCCTCACTGCTATTCTCTATACCATTATTGTGTTTCAATTTCTACATATCACTTACCTCTCTCCAAATAGTCTTATTTATTTATTTTTCACATATTTATGACCTATGTTCCCCCACTAGGATGTACACTGTGTAAGGGAATGTGCTTTTTCTACCTTGTTTACTGTTGTAGTCCCAGAGCTTGGTCCCAGAACATGCTTTGGTACTCACTAATATGATGGATGGCTGGAGCAGAGAAAGTGTGTGTGTGTGGGGGGGTGTACGTGGATGAATGACTGAATGAATTAATGAATAAAATGCCTAGAAGAGTGGCTAGTTCATGGTGAGAATTCAATGTGCAACAATTTTCTTTTAAGAATTTGTAAACTAGTAATGGAAATATGTCCACCATTAGCCACATTATCCAATAGATTGAGATATATGCCATAAAAATGGTAGCATATAATTTGAGAACACAGGGAAGTCAAATTTAATTAAGTAACAAACCAAAACTTTATGGATCAAAAGACCTTGTGGGGGGGGGTCTTTCATTATGGGTAAAATTTTAACTGGAGAAGGTTAGATGAGAGAGTGGGGGGGAAAATGAAAAAAACGCAGGTGTTTAGCAAAGCATGGGATATGTTGGAATAGTAAATGGCCTTTTTGCCTAGAATATAAAGTTAGTAACAAGAAATTTGTAGAAGGTAAATAGGATAAATAAGAAGGGAAATGAGGACTAAATCATGGAAGCCTTTTAACTACTCTCTAATTACTTAAAACTTTATTTTGTTGGACAGGATTTTACTGAATGTGTGCCCCACAGAGCACTAGCACTAGCTATTCAGGATGCTCTAGGGAAAAAAAAGGTTTTCCTGGTCAAGCACCCTATCCTTTAACTTCCTATTGAAGTACCACCAGTCCATTAGCATATTTAAGGCTCAGGGAAGTCCTGCAGTAAAGAAACCTATTTAAGTTTTATTAAACTGGTGGATCCTATATTTATTGGTGGAAAATTGTCCGTGCAAAATGCACGTGGATATTTAGTGGAATTAACATCCAGTGGATAAATGTTGAATGCTCTACCAAGGTCCTGTGGTAGTTGTCAGGGTAACACAAGGATGAATATCATATATTCCCCACCACAAGGAATGTAGTGCTGTGCAGTGAATAAAGCACAAGGTTTATGGTATGATTTAGAGTTGGAGAACAATATAATCAGAACAGGGTCGTAGATATATTCGTCTTGAGTTAGTAGATAATAAACCCGAATGTTGGGGGAATAAATACAGAGAAGCCAATTATGAAACTTCTGTAATTGTCCAAAAAGGAGGCAATACAACTTTGGACTAGGGGTTAACAGTTGAATGAGCTCCTTCATCTCTTTCCCCTATTCATGGAGATGTGGGCCAGGCTCAGTTAGGAATCCCGTCAGACCCAGAGGCAGGGTGGGGCTACACTGTGAGAAATTCTCAGGCTCTGCGGGCATTTGTCAGAAGATCAGAGCCAGGAGAGTGAACACAAACTGTGTGATCAGATAAGAGGGCTCGAAGAGAAGACCTCGGTGAAGATGAGATGGTGCAAAATAAGAAGTGGGTCGAGGAAATAGGACCAGGAGGAATGAGAAGTCACCAAGAAGGCAAGTGGGAGATGGTCTCAGGGAGCCCAGGAGATGTGCAGATGCCGTGAGGATTGCAGTTCAGTTTTGTGGCCAAAGCCAAGTAAATTAAAAGGTGCAAATGGTAGGACACAGAGGTTAAAGGCATTGGAGAGGGAGCATCATTGTAATTTGGAGGCCAATTAGGATGGACACAAGCACAATCTTATGAAGAGTATGGGCTTTTGTCAGGTGGACTGATGGATAATTTGTATTCATTGCTCTTTTCCTTAGGGAAAGAGAGAAATTTTGCTAAGTGGATATGGAAATGGAGTTGAATATGAAAGTTCTCTGGGCTTTCTGGCAGTGAAGAAACTAGGCCTCTAGGAAGAAAAGCAGCCCGTTTCTCTATATTTAGTTAAGACCTCAGTGGCTATACATACATGTCATCCACAAGCAAAGAACTTCAGCTTTTGTTAATGGTGACTTTCTTGAATGTGTTGTGTATCTCTCTGAACCCAGAGATTCTGGCTCAGTACTAGTATGGAGTATGAATTCGATAAATATTTGATGAGTGAATAAAAGAGGAAAGGAAGGAAAGAAGGGAAGGAAGAGGGAATGGTGAATCTGCCTAAGTTCAGAAAACATAGAAAGATTATTTAACAACGTGAGAGTCTCTGATAAAACCTAAGTACATTATGACATGGACATGGTCCAACAAATTTTCTCTGACTTTTTGAGGCATCAGATCAATACCAGTGTATCTCTCAGATGTCTTCTAATTCTTTACATTTTCAATATAGTGTTAACAAAATTCAACTTGGTACTTGTACGAGTGAGTCAACTTTCAAAGACTTTTGTCCTATGTATTTGTTGTGAATGATAGAAGCCATCCGAACATGCACCCTAAGGGACATCTATTTAGAAACATAAATAATAGATAATCAGAAAATGGAGCAAAGTAGAGGCACGTTGTCTTCTGATGAGTTGAAGAGTGTTGAGAAGAAGGTGGGTATTTGGGGTCAAAAATTAGTCCATGATATTTTTACAGTTCAAAATTTTTGTCTGCATAGACATGATAAAGGTATCCTTCCAGCAATCAGATTTTAAAAGGAAAAAGAAAAGCAATTCTTATTTGCCTTTAACATTCGCCTAATGGATAGTGTCAGCTGACATGAAGAAAAGTTGGCCAGGTACAGTTAAGGTAGACTGAATTCTTTGGGGGAGGCGGAGAAAAACTGGATTATTCTGGTATGAAAGTCGTTTAAATATCCATAATAAATGAAGTAATGAGATTTTCAGAAAATCACTTAAGCAGAAAAAAATGGCATAAAGTTATTAAATCCAAAGCAGAATAAGGGTTCTTTAAAAGTTTTAGCTTTTAATGTTTTAAACAGTAATTTCATGTTTCTTTTCTGATAAAAAAAAGAAGAGATATATCTTTTCTGGTTTTGTGTGAAATCTAAATACTGTTTTGCTATTTGTACGAATTTACTGCTGAAATTCTAGTGTTGTGAATCAGCATAGCATCACACATTAAATGGATATTGATCTAACATTAGAAATAAGAAACAATACCCATTAAATTAATCAATAGGGATTTAATTCCTGATGAACTCAGCAGCCTAAAGTGGGGTATTTGTTTGCTTTTCTCTTTTCCAAGCAAACTATTTCATGATTATAGGAAATAATCCAACATTTAAAAGATTATACTGGGGGAAAAACAGCATTGGTGAAAGCTGCAGTTTGTAATTGCAAAGTTAATTATCTTTCCTAAACCATCAGTTGTCACTTAGAGAGACCAGATTCTTGCAGACTCTCCAGGGACTGCCTTTATTTCATTCCTAATGGCTTGGGACCCACCATTTTGCTGTCTCTGAACATTTGGTCACTGAATGCACCATTTATGGAGTATTGTTTAATTAAGGACAAATTAAGAGAACTGTGCACAGAATTTAATTTCAGAGACTCTGTAAATTCTTTTAAAGAGGATACTAACTATAGGCATGGTAAGTTTTCATTATCCATTGCTTCTATAAGGTATTGACAATTTATTGTCTGCAACAGTTCCAAGTTTTGTTTACTCTTCAGGGGATTTTGTTGGCACTGTACTTTTTGTGCTTCACAGAAATCCTGTGGAGGCATCCAACTCCTCATTAACCCCTTCAGTTCTGAATCACCCAGATACAGAAACCCACATACTTGAAAGTTTGCATTTGGTCTTTGTAAAGACTAGGGATTTATGGGAAGGGTCGAATGAGAACTGACATCATTAAAACATGTGCTTAATGTTCTAGATCTTGGGATATAAAATATCTCAAGTGGATCGTCATTCATTCTTTCTTTCATTTGACAAATATTTTCTGAGTGCTTGCTATGCATCAGAAAATATTCTAACGGAGAATGCACCATTTACTAGGACATAGAGGAGTACTGAAATATTTTGGTTTCAAAATTTTTTAGAATAAATTATCACTGGACTCCCCACTGCTTCCTTTGAAAAGGCAAGTGCAAATAGTAAGCTTGCCTACTGGCACTCTGATAGAATAATTTTGTGATAGGTACAAAGTAAATCTTAGAGATTTTATTGTCCAAACCTCCATATGTTACTGATGATAAACTAAGTCACAGAGAGGTTCCCTTACTTGTCCAAATTCATTCAACACATTAGTACCAAGTCGCAGATACTTGAATTCTCAAATAAAAAATTACTGAAAATATCATTATTTAAGAAATAGTTATGAATAGTGTATAAATCAGATAGGTAAAAATATCTGTAATATTAGGACTACTGTATTTCCATGTAACAGAAGCTCACTCAAACTCTCCTAGGCCAATGGGACATTTATTATAAGGCAGTAAAAGCTTCAGAACAAACTGAAACCAGGAATTTGATCATCGGGAATCTCTAGTCTTATAGTTGTGCCCCTCTGGGCATCTGCTTTATTTTTTTCTTCCTCTGCAGATATTTCTAATTTTTTCTCTTGTCCTCTTGGAAAACATGGCTGCCAATAACTCCTAGATTTACAGGTTATATTCTAGCAACTCAGAAACATACACTCTCCTTCTATTCCAATCCAAAATTCCCAGGAAGGCACTCATTGGAAAAAATTGAGACCAGGTATCTTCCTGAATCAATCCATGATGGCCTAATAGGAAAGACCTCTTGAGGACACTGTGATTAACTCTTTCTGTGACAGAGGTTCAACTATAGATCAAGAAACTAATATGGGAGTTGGTGGGGGTGGAAGTGCAGTGGGGGTGGGGAGAGATCTAGGGTGAGGGCAGGGGTGTGCTGTGTGTATTAATTTTGAACCTGCATGCTTTTGCTAAAATAATCTGAATTCTTATTCTAAAACCTGAAAATAACTCAAATTCCCTTCAACAATAAAACAACTAAATAAATTGTGGTGTTTTTTACATAATAAAATACTATACAGCAAAAGAAAATAATGAATGCACCTATACACAATAACATGTATACATTTCACAAACGAAATAATTCTGAATGAAAAAAAACCCACAACCCCCCAAAAAAGTATGATTCCATTTATGTAAAATTAAAATATAGACTGAGCTAGTGCTTAGTAATTCATAAGTAGTAAAAAAAAAAAAGCTATATAAAGCTATAAATAAAAGCAAGAAAAACTTTACTGAAAAATCAGGACTCTCTTTGGGGAAGACTGATAAAATGGTTACTGAGAGGGCCCATGAAGAGGGTTTTGGGGACTGGCCACATTTTATTTCTTGAGCTGGAAGAAATGACATAGGTATTCACTTTGTGAGAATTCATATATTTTGTTCTATGCACTTTTCATATGGGAATTATGATTCACAATATAAAATTAGCCAATATTTCTTAAAAGGGGTCTTGGCCCTGCAGCTTCCCCCCAATTCAGAGTTATCTCCAAAGAGTAGGAGGGACATCAGAACTCCCACAAAGTTCTGTGGCTGTAAGAGTAGAGGAGCCTTAGGTCCTGCTACTACTGTAGCTGTCAGAGCGATATCAAGTCTCAGAATGCCTTCTGGTTACCATAGATCAAGGGCATAGAGACGGTGTGTATGCAGTTTGCCTACATGCGCTGGTCTGAGCAGCCCTACAGAGGCCTCATCTGCTGCCTCTGGTCATGGGGTGGGCACCAAACCATCTACACAACCCTTAGTCCTTAAGGCTCACTAGACCTGCAGATCTCTCTGGGATCTTCCAAACCATGGCCTTTTTTTTAGACTGAAGGGTATATCCCTGCCTCCAATTCTAAACTCTTCAGTGGATATAAGCTTTTGAAGAAAACACCCAGGAATTATACTGCAAGCATCCCTAGGCATCAAAGCACAGAACCTGGGACCTACTTGAATTGGGGCTAAGAAAAAAGAAAAATACAGGAAAAACAACAATAACAACAGAAAAATTACCATTCAATTACAAATTTAATATCCACAAATGAACCTCTTACATCTATTTACCACTTAAAGTAGTTAGAATTGGCTGATAGCAAAAAAAGACTTGACACGATCATTGGAACAGGTAGGAAGTTACTTTTTTTAGTTTGTAATAAATCAAATTTATTTATTTGGTGGTACAGCCGCTGCATACATTGTCAGGGCCAAGGACTCTTAAATGTATTAACTTTCTCCATGTGGTCACAGTATGGCTGCTGCAAGTCAACCATCGCAACTTCATTCAAGGCAGCAAGAAGATGGGAGAAGTGGTAGGAAAGGGCACCATTCCTTCTGTAAAGAAAGGAAAATCTTCCCAAGACTCTGTCAGTGGCTATCTGCTTACAAAACTCATTGTTCAAAACCAAGCTCACTCAAGTGAAAGAAGGGCTGGAGACACGGACATCTCATAGGGCTCACTGAGTCTCTGTTGCCACAAAAGCAGAGTGAATTGGATGTCGAGTAGATAACCAAGAGTGTCTACACTCTTTTATTATTTTTTTATTATTTTTTTAATTTATAAACAGTTTTATTATTTATTATTTTTTATTATTTATAAAACAGTTCCACATCAAAGGATGATCCTGACTGCAGAGACAGAAATTGTTCAGGAAGAGTTACTAAAAAGTTGTTAAAGGCAACCCAGTCTAAACTATGTCAGAAGCAAGAGTCTGTCTTATTTCTGACAGACTTTAGAAAGCCCCGTGAATTTAAATGGGGAGACATATCCCTACTCAAAACCACAGTAAATTTGTTAATATGTGTTTATTCTTTGTTTATTTTGTTTGAAGCATGTTTATATAATTTCTGTGTTTTCAAGGCAAAATTGGGATAGAGGAGGAGGAATTCATTTAAAAGCACCTGAAATTCCCTCTGGCCCCATTTCCTAGTTTCATCTTTTAATAATCCCACATAGCTTCCAGTATATAGAATCCTGAAGTGTTAGCAGAATTACAACACATGAGTATCTCTTTGCTATAATAGCAACCAACTCTCAATTATTTTCCCCCAAACTGCACAAGTTTTTCTTTTACAGGAATAGTGTAAATTTTTTTGTAAAGTCAAAATCTGGACAGCAGCCCTTCATTCGCCAGGAAAAGAAAGAAATATATACCCATTAAAGAAAAAAGACTGTGTGTGTGTGTGTGTGTGTACACATGAAGTGGGGCTAAGATACATTTTATAAAAGATAGTGTGTGTGTGTGTGTGTGTGTGTGTGTGTGTGTGTGTGTACAAATGAAGTGGGGCTAAGATACATTTTATAAAAGACTGGATCACCGAACCCAGTGTATAGGACTAAATCCTTGCAACTTACATTCCTACTGTAACAGAAAAAATGAGTATACACATAGTAAATCAATAGGCAGATAGACAGGTAGATAAGTAGATAAAACTCTGATATGCACCCTCAGATTTGCAGCCAGACAAAAGGGTTTTTTATTACCATATTTCATAAAGAATCCCCTAGCCATGAACTAACTGCTAAAATATTTAGATAAGATTGAGTGTATAAAGAAGGAGGGGAAGAATGAGGAGGGTGTGACAGGGAAGAGAGGGAAGACTGGAGGAGAAAGACTGAGGAGCTTAGGCATAAAATGTCATCTGAATCATAGCTAACATATTGCTCACCCAACACTAAGATGCTATAGAAAAATTATACCAAATCCAAAACCTGTCAAATGAGATTTAGCAACACAGTTCAGAAGTTATCCCCTATTGGGTAACTGTCTATAATCTTGCGACAAACCCCATAAGAGTTCGTGGTAGTTATTCCATATGCTAAGGGTAGCATATCATTTCAGAGCTGTCAGTTTTAATTTCGGTTTTATTAATTTTACCATAAGCCTACAGACGTATATTTCAGAAGGCATATATCACAAAGATCGTAAACTCCCACAAAGAAGCTGGTGATAGTTATAGGTTATGTCACAGGTTTGATGGGAATTAGATTCTCAAGAGAATAGTAAGAGAAGGTTTAATGTATATGTCAAAACATGCATGGAGAAACTAGCTTCTCCACAAACTGGCAGTCAAGATATGTCCAAGTGATTAAAAATACTTTGGTGACTTTTTTTTTAATTAATAACATATTGTGTTACAAAAATGTAGACTTTCAGCAAACCTATGAGGTTGTGATGAAAGGTTTATTTTTTCCAAAAAAAAGAAAACTATTTTTATTTCTAAAAGTACCACGTCTTACATCAATATTTCTCAGTAACTTGATAATTTTTTCAAAAACTAAAATCAAATTTTTCATGGTGTGTTAGCAGGCATCTTTCAATCACTGATTGGCTGGTGTCTGTGGACTTTAAAACATGTATAAGACGAAACAGATACTGTGGTCAGTTAAAGATGGCTGCAAATTCTTTGCCATTCGGCCAACTGAAAGAATCTATTTCCCTCCCCCTTGAATCTGGGGTGACTTGGTGACTTGTTTTGTCCAGTGGAATGTCATAGGGGTGACTCTAAATTGCATGGCTAAGTCTTAAGACATGAGCCCTATGATTAATCTTAAACTAGTCTCATCAATGGAAACGCAGTCATGAAAAAATATTAAATCTCAAACATGACCCACTGGTGGTTGCTAGACCCTTTGATTCTATCAGATAAGAATTTAGAACCCTGGGGCTTTCACCTTTACCTCTTAGCACATTCATGCTAGGAAGCCAGCTACCATGTAAGAAGTCCAACCACTCTTTTTTTTTTTTTTAAGATTTTATTTATTTATTTATTCGACAGCGATGGAGACAGCCAGTGAGAGAGGGAACACAAGCAGGGGGAGTGGGAGAGGAAGAAGCAGGCTCATAGTGGAGGAGCCTGATGTGGGGCTCGAACCCGTAACGCCGGGATCACACCCTGAGTCGAAGGCAGATGCTTAACCGCTGTGCCACGCAGGTGCCCGAAGTCCAACCACTCTTAGACCACCGTGTTGCAAAGATGCCCACCTCACTAGGAAATTGAAGCGACAGGGAGGAGTGTTGCAGTGCCAGAAACATAAACGAATCTTTCTTAATCTTCCATCTCAGCCCTATCAGTAGCTGAATGCAGCTAAATGAATGACTCTAGTTGACATCCTGTAGCAAAAGTACTGCTCAGAAGAGCTCTGTCCAAATCCCCAACTCACAGGATGCTGAGAAATAATACATTGCTTTTGTTTTAAGCTACTGTGTCTTGAGGTGGTCTAGTGTGGCAGTAGATAACCTACACAGATTATGTGCATGGTATGCGTGCACGTATAAGTCTATATAATACACGCACGTGCATATTTGCAATTTAAAGAGAAGTGATGGAAAATAAAACCTGCAATAAGAGATTATCTTTGTATATTCATAGGAAACAAATAAACATGGATATACTGGGAGATAAGCACAAGGTAGACAAGAAATACAAATAAGACACTTGTCACTATGTACCTTTTTTAAAACAATGTTACTGTATTTTAATTATTTAAAATTTTATAACTAAAATTACTCAGGGGCACCTGGGTGGCTCAGTTGGTTAAACGTCTGCCTTCAGCTCTGGTCATGACCCCAGGGTCCTGGGTTCAAGCCCCGTGATGACAGGCTCCCTGCTCAGTAGGGAGTCTCCTCCTCCCTTTCCCTCTGCCCCACAACCATCCCCCGCTTGTGTGCTCTCTCTCTCTCGTTCTGCTCTCTTTCATAAATAAATAAATAAATAAATAAATAAATAAATAAATAAATAAATAAATAAAATCTTAAAAAAAATACTCAGGCAGAGAGAGAAACAGAGAAGGAGAACGAGATGGAGAGGAAGAGGGTTGTGATTTGAATGCTATTTATTTTTAATAAGTTGACTGACTTGCCAAACAGTGCTCTACCAGGAATGGCAGGGCTTTGGAAATACTTCTTCCAGGGCTTATATTTTGAGCAGCCCGGATGCTAGCCCTAAAGTAGTCTTCACATAGTCTTGTCAGTGAAAATGCTACCATGAAAGAGTATTAAATCTCAAATGTGGCCCATTGATGTACCCTTTAGTTATTGTGACATAAGAACTTAGGTCTCTAGGGCCAGAAAAGGTAAACTTATTCATTTAGATATAATGTTTGAACTGAACATCTTTGCTCAAAAGAAGCCTCAGTTTTACTTTGTAAGTAAACTTCTCCATTTTTTAGTAAAGACTTAGTAAAGACTCATAGAACTCATCTAAAATCTATAAACTGTTCATTTAATATTGAAATGACCCAAACAAGGGGCTTTTCTACAAAGTATACTTTAATAAGGGGTGTGTGTGTGTGTTGTGTACATAATTACACTTATCTTCATTGAGTCTGATATTTTAGTAAATATTTGTAATGTTAACTTGAGCATCGCTCCCCCCCCAAAAAAAAGATGTCTTTTAACTGGATTTTGTCAGAAATTGTTTTGAGCTTCTCTGTGGTGAAAACTGAGCATGCTGTCTGTCCTAAGATCTTTCCCATGCCTCACATAAAACACAGCATCATAACCATCAAGCATGCCATTCAACTTGTAAGCATTTCTGAATGAAATGGGCAAAATAGCTCCTCAGTAAAATAAAGCCCAGTTTATTTTAATGATTTCTATGCTAATCATTGAAGCAAATGTGCAACCTGGTCAGAATATTCAATGAGTGCTGCACTGCGAAGTGGGATGTGAAAAAGACTCAGAAGGGCACATGTCTCCCTGCATAAAACTTCATTCTCAGCCTGTATTCACTGATTCACACCCAGTGAAAAATGATGCCCCTCTTCCTCCCCAGATATTCCTGCAGCCATATTTTGTCTTAATAATTAAGTATTATTTCAATATTCTAACTTCTTGGATTTGAAAATTAAGAAGAAAACATTTGAAGAAAACACACCTTCCATAATAAATGGTCAAAAGAGAGAATGCACAAACACTCAAACATACCAAAGTTTCAACAACGTGGTGTTCAACCCTGTGAAAAAGTTGTCATGGGGGTCACTACAAACTCGAAAGCATAAAAACCTGCACCTGAAAACATACAATTTGATGAAATGAGCATTCTGTTTGAGCAGAGATTTACCAGAGTAGATTTAGTCTCACGGTAAGTATTGTGCCCAACTTGCTTTGAGACCAAATGTTTCCTGCTCTCCCTTTTGATTGCGCTTGCTATCTCACACCTCTTCCATCTTCACATGGGGAGAAATTTATCAGCGCAGGTGCGACCCCTTTAAGCCTGGGCCCCAAGCTGAGCACATGGAGAACAGATCGAAGACCAGCTCAGAGCAAGGCATCAAAGCCCAACTGAACCTACAGCTAGACCCACCCAGAGCCCAGGCTCCATAGCCCAGCCCCCACCGACCCACAGGCAGGTGAAAAATAAACGGTTCTGGTGTATTCTGCTCTAATTTTGTGAGTATCTATTACACGGCAATATTTGACTGATAAGATTTCTTAGAAGATTTTGGGGGAATGGGATAAATGGATTTTTGAAGAACATTTACTAAATACTCTGTATTTATGCTTTGGTTTCTGGCTCTACTTAAGCAAACCCTAGACAGAGAGAAAGCATAAAGCGGAATTGACGTAAGCATCTGACCAAAAAAACTCTGACTGGGGTCAGTGTCAGAAGAGGGAGAATGAGTTCAGAAAAACAAGCAAAGTAAATGGACAAATAGACCTAGTCCCGTTATACCTCATTGATAGCCAGGATTATGACGTAAATCATAAAAATGTAGTCACTTACATTTATATTACACTTTACCGAAAAGTCTTTTTCATATGTATTAATTTTTGTCATGTGACCCCCACAACACGCAAATGAAGAAAACAGAGAAGAGTTTTTCCCTCTTCATTTCATAAATTAGACAGACAAAGCTCAGAAAGGTTAATTCTGTTATCATCCAGTGCAAACACCTGACCCTAAGTCTTTCGCCTTCTAGGCCTGGCCCTTTCCTCAACAATGCTTTTCATCTCACTTTTGTCAGGAAAAGAGAAAAGTAAAAATGAAGACCTTACCCCAACCTGGAATTCAATACAACATCTTGCCTAGGAACCATAAAATGCTGTAAAACATTAGCAGTGCTTATCGAAGGACCTTGTCTGTAACATGCTGCTTTCGGGTCATTTGGTTTCGTCTGTGGTACGGATGTGTCGTCCGGGTCAATCACTCACCCTCTTTAGTGGTTGGCCTCCTACCTAATGTGACTGACTAAAGCTGAGTCCTAGCAATAGATGAAGTCAGAAATTGGAGAAAAAGGCATGGTGTTGGCTCCTATGTAATGGATTAAGCAGAAGCAAAATGCCAGCAGTAATTAAAAATATATCTTGGTCCTGGGTTGATATTTAGCATCTTGTCCATTAGCTTACTGGCTTGAGAGTTCACAGCCTTTGTGGGCATACCATTTGAGGGTTTTGATTTGGGCATTGTGGTAAACTCCAAACATTTGTCAGCACTCACTGGGGATATTAATAGAAAAATGTACAAAGTTATATTGTATTAGGTTTTTTTCTTGTTGTTTTGGTGTATTTTTCCATGGAAGTAATAGAGCCATTGCCTTTCTCATTTAAAAAAATATTCTATGCTGATGTTCCGTTCGCCAAACGTACAATAAGTTGCTCAGCCAATTTTAGCACGAGGTTGTTCTCTGAATAAAAGCCAAGTATTTTATTCTAAAAACAAATGTCACCTACTATGTGCCAGGAATTATGATACAAGATTAAATAAAACGAGATTCTAAAAATATTCCTTTGACTGGTTATTTGTTAGTTTTTATGGTAAGAAAATAATTAAATCTCCCTTGTCTGCTTAAATAAATCAAATGCATTTGCTTGATGATTAATGCATTTCAAGATCACCTACCATGAGAAAAATGTTCTAGAAGTTCATTCGGAGATTTTCTTCAATTAAAACTTAACTGAAACAGAAGATAAGGTATGGATGGATATAAACAAAGCTCTGGAAACAGTTTCTCTGCCCTAAGTAAGCCCCTTTCCGGGTCCCCCAGTGAAGTATCCTGCCTTTGTTCATCTGAGGGAGGTCTTTCAATCGTGTGGTTGTTGGTGTGACCTTCACAGAGCCATCCTACTTTCTAAGGCCCCTCTGGATTCTGCTGCAAAAATGGAATCTGCTGCATATCCACCCAAATATGGGCAAAGGTGCTCTCTACCCTGCTTGTGGCACTCTATCTTTGGGCTCCTCAGGCAGTATTTCAGATACCCCGAGTTTCCCAAGTTTCTCGGGATTCCTTGGCTCATAGTCCCTTATTCCATCTTCAAAGCCAGCATTAACTCTTCAAGTCCTTCTCACATTGAACCACTCTGACATTTTCTGCTGCCTCTTTCATTTTTATGGGCTCTTGGGATTACGTCGGCTCACCCACATAATCCAGGATAATTTCTCCCTCTCAACGTCTTTAACTTAATCACATCGGCAAAGTCCCTTTGCCACGGGTTACCAGGATTAGAACATGGACATCTTTGGGAGCATGGGGGCCATATTCTGCCTACTACACGTACCACACAGACACATATAGCCTAGATAAAGGCTCTGTAAACACACTCACGGAAATGGTATCTGATTCAACTCCCCCATTCCTTCAGGCCCTCAAAGGCTAAACAGTGCACAATCTTATGTTTTTCAGAATGCTTGTATGTTTCAATCACCCTCTTCCCAAACAATATAACAGGTCTCTTCCTACATAAACAGAAATCACCATTTAGTAAGAAATATGGACTTTGAAGTCATAGAGATGTATTGTGACCTTGGGTAACATTTCTGAGCTTTAATTCGTTCATCAATGAATGTGGGTAGTGTATCTCCTTTCATAAAGTATCCAGCACAGTACTCACTGGTACTCAACAGCTATTGTTTCTCTCTCCTAGACAGCGACTGTTTCCTCACAATCCCACCAAAATCTGCTCAAAGAAGAAAACCCAGAGCTCCTGTAAGATTGCGGACCGTTTTACACACGTGTATACACACACACACGCACACACACACTGACATGAAATCACAAAAATCAGAGGCATAGACTACTTCAGTTTGCTAAAACTACAGCCTGGGGGGGGTTCTGAGCCAAGGTTGATAGCTGACCCGAGCATGATAGCAAATGTTTTGGACACATCTACTCCAAAGGCAAGACAAATGGCTATTTTGGTTTGTCCTGGAGCCCTTGAGAGTCGTATCACAGAACCCTGGAGTTGTAGAACTGGAATCAGACTTGGAGATCATCTGGTCCAGCAGCTCAGACTGTGTGTCCTTCAGAGCCTGATCTGGCTGGAGCAAGCTCGGCATTTCCCAGCCTCGCCTCAACCAGAGTTAACACCACTTGGGCCTGTTTTACAAACACAGCTCCTACGTAAAATTTGTTTGATGAAAGGGTTCTGCCGAATTTGTATTTTTATTTTTCAAGCCATTGATGAGTTCAACCCCCTCATTTTACAAAAATGAAAGTGATTTGACCCGTGTTCTTCACTTCAGCTTGCTGCCTTTCTAGGGTCACCATTGCAAGAACAGGGATCGCTCACAGTCGTTGTCAGATACAACATCAACGGCTCTGCAATCAGCCAAGGGCATTGTGCTGAGAAGCCATCAATTATCCTGAGTAGTCAATGAGAGTTTGCTGTTGTAAAGGGACTCAATTGAAGATAATCCATAAAAAATCAATTACATTATTATTTCTTAATTAGGGCACTTGACAATATAGCTTTCCTCAGCAAAGCCATCAGTGAATAAGCACATAAATACACATAAATAAATGTCGCTTCCATCCCACTGAGCTCCTCGATAAGTTCACCGTGACCTTTATCACCAAATAGTCTTCCAGACAAGAACGTTTGCGTGTTTAAGAAGACTCCCAAGCTGTTTTTCTCTTTTGGAAGGAAAAATGAGTCCATCACAAATGCTGGGATAATAATACTAATATATTTGTAGGTTATTAAAATATCATTTAATATATGTGCAATGCTTTCCAATTTACAAAGTGCTGTCACAGTTCATTTCCTCTCTTTGAGGCAGTGGTGAGCTCAACTCTATACCTTGAAGTCGGCCAGATACGCCCTTGCACCAGTAACTGATAAGGAGGGTCCTCACCTTATGAGATTATTTTCCACGACCCTTCTCCATTCATCCCTGACTCATCCCATTTCAAATGAATTTGTTCCCAGCTTCCGCATCATGGCTTCATCTCCCACTTGCAGCCTTGAGAAAGTCCTCTGGACTTAGCGTCGTATTGGTTTTGTTTGTTCGTTGAACCACTATTTGTTGAATGTATGAGATACGACAGACTTTGTGGAAACAAAGGTTCCTAATTCACAGAGCTGATATTCCAACAGACAAGTGATTATAATGCGGCGTGAACACCAAAGCTCCACAGGCTTCTGGGAGCATGGAGGAGAGTGCCTTCCCCATACTTAGGAGAGAGGGGAAGGCTTTCTAAATGAAGTACCAGCTGACCTGAGACTGGAATAATGAATAGAAGTTAACAAACAAGATGGAGTAAAACATCATGTTCAAAGGCCCAGGAATAAGAGACTCTATGGTGTAATTTCAGATCTAAAAGTAGATCAAAATGACTGGAGCTGAAAACGGGACTGGAGAGTTGATTAGAGCTCCACATAGATGTAGAAAGAAGAGAGCTGTGGGGGAAAGGTGTTCCAGGCAAAAAGTTCAACATATGCCGTCTCTGAGGGAAAAGGAAGCAGGGACTAAAAAAAACTATGTCTGCTGACATATGAAGGCTAATGGTGAGCACTGGGGATGGGATCAGAACCAGGCCCCAGAGAACCTTATAAGATGTGTTAAAGGATTTGAACGCTATTCTAACAGTGTATTTAGTCTGGACACTCCAGAGAAGCAGGACCAATAGGATTTATTTGTTTGTCTGTCTATTACAGAAACTGGTTAACACAGTAATGGAGGTCAAGCAGTTCCACAGTCTGCCATCTGCAGGCTGAAGAACCAGGAAAGCTGGGGACATAATTCAGGGGCATCATTCAGCCTGAATTAAAAGGCTTGAGGTGGGGTAGGCAGTTGGGGTCTGGTGTATGTTCCAGAGTCCAGTGGCTCAAGAACCACGAGTCCTAATGCCCAAGGGCAAGAGAAGGTGAACAGCTCAGGGAGAGAGAGAGAGAGAGAGTTGACCTCTCCGCTGACTTACTGTCTGTTCAGACCCAGTGGATAGGATGAAGCCCACTCATATTGGTGAGAGTGGATCTTCTTTACTCAGTCTACTGACTGATTCAAATGCGGATCTCTTCCAGAACCACCCTCACAGACACCCTCAAAATAATGTTTCACCAGCTATCCAGGCATCCCTCAGCCCAGGAAAGTCAACACATAAAATTAACCATCACAAAATCCAAATCTCATTTTTGTTCTGCCCCAGGAGAATCCATTCTACACACAGCAAATCAGCGTGTTCTTTTCACTATAACCATCCCTATCCCATTTCCTATTTATCTCAATACACACTAATCACACTCGGGATAAAATCCAAACTCCTCACCATGGCCTAGAAAGCTCTACGTGATCTCACCCCTGTTGACTTCTCTGACCCCGTCGCAGAGCTGTCTCCCCTTGCTCGTGTTGCCCCAGTCACATGAGCCTTGTCTTTGTTCTACCAGCGCGTTAAACCTCTTCATGCCTCAGGGGCTTCGCACTTGACATTCTCACTGCCTGAAATATTCTTCCCCAGCCCCTAACGTGGATGGACTTAGCACAGACTTTATCAGCACAAATGTCATCTCAGAGAGGCCTTCTCCTATCATTCTACCATCAGGTTGCCCTTGGTTCAACCACCTGTTATTCCCTAGCATACCATTCTGTTCTATTTTCTGCAAGGCTGTATTGCTCTATTAGGTAGGGAAGGCTGGCTGACACTCCCCTGTGCAGAACGACCCAGAGGCAATGGGGACTCATTTCTCATATGTAATAGTCCAAGGTGGGTAATCCAAATTGAAAGGTGAACCTTCTACTTGTAGTAATGCAAAGACCCAGGATGCTTTTACATGGTGGCTCTGCTCTTTTCTAAGACTCCCATGGGAGGGAAAGAGAGACTTGGCCTGGAAGGGGCACACGTTGTTTTTGTTTTCTCTCACATTCCATGGGGGGAGACTGAGTCCCCTGACCACACACAGCTCCGAGGGCCGACCGCAGACAGAAAGCAGGCTTTAGTGGATACTCATCTCTGCTGTAGCAACAAAAGTGCTATTTAAAATTTTCATGGCTGTTTATCAATTCACTTACTAGTTACACTGTTATTTTATTCCCCCATCAGGAATGAAGCTGCATTTCATGATGCCAGAAACTTTTTCTATTATGGATAACACTATAGCTTCATTTCTTAGACGAGGGCCTAGGAGAGTAAATGATGAATACGTTCTTGTTTCAAATATACGTTTAAACAAAAGTATAGCTGGAATCAACCTTGGTCTTCCTATTCAAATCTCACACGTTTTCTACCTTGGTGGTGGCTCAGCTTTCCGAAAAAAAGAGAAGCCAGAGAGAGACCTTGTCCTGGATGACAAGTGCAAGTAAGACAATCAGTGGCTTCTGGGCTTCTACCCAGCTCAGAGATTCTGGGTGGCCCTAATTTCCTCTAATGTGATAAGGAAGCTTGCTCCTGAGAAGATAGGGGGACCTTGCATTAAATAGGACAATGACTTCTATTCAGTGGTTCGGCTTAGGGCTGGGTGTATGTTGGAAGCTGAAATTGGCCTTAGTACGACCCATACCTGCAGGCACGCCATCAGTTCTGCGGGGCTGGTTATACCACATCTCCTGGGAAAGGCAGGCAAGCAAGCAGGATAGAAATGCGCTTTGAACCAATGAAGGCCTTTCTGTTACTTAAGCACAGCTAAGTTGCAATATCCTTAATTGGTAAAGTGATCGTACTGATTTCCTTCCTCTCGCAATAATTCCAGGCTAGTGCCTGGTATTTAGGAAGGAAAGGCTCAAAAAACATGTGTTGAATATATATTGGATTTAAACTATCAATGACAATTAGAATGTTTAAATATGTAAAAATGAAAAAGCTGACCAGGGGAGTTCTTCACACGTTTATAACTCACCAATTCCCCATCTTTTAACAAAGCCTCTTGTTACCCAGCATTTGCCACTCTGGTTGCATGTACAGAACAGCAGGATCTCACTAACACCCTTTGCAGGGATCACCTTCTTCTGGAGTGTTTGTGGAAAAGGTGTATTTTGGCATGAGTGCTTTAGAGTTCCATTCCCTCGTGTCTCCTTTTCTGCTACTCCCATCTTTCAAGTACTAATAATTAATTTGATCCTCATCTCTACAGTTACTGAGCTTTCATTCTCTTGCTGTCTGCCTAGAAATGGCAACTCTCTCTTTTATTTCCCCGAAACACACCTCAGCTGCTGTGTATACAGCAGTTCCCCACCCCCACCACCGTGATCTGTGGGAGATACATTCCAGGACCCGCAGTGGATACCTTAAGCCATGGATAGTGCCATACCCTATATATACTATGTTTTTTCCTATACAAACACACCTATGATCAAGTTTAATTTTTGAAGTAGGCACCGTAAGAGATGAACAATAACTAATAATAAAGTAACACAATGATAACAATATAATGTAATAAAAGTTATGTGAATGTGGTCTCTCCCTCAGAATATCTCATGCTACTGTACTCACCCTCCTGCTTCTTGTGGTGATGTAGATGATGAAATGCCTCTGTGATGAGATGATGTGAGGCTGATGACATAGCTTTAGGCTACTACTGGCCTTCAGATGCCATGTCAGGAAGGGGACCATCTGCTTCCAGAATGCAATTGGCCATGAACAACTAAAACCTGTGGCAAGCAAAATGGTGCATAATGGGGGGACTACTGTGTGTTGGAACCAACATATATTGAGTACCTTCATGTGTATGTCTCAGTTTCTTGCTTTGCCTTCTGGAATATTCTGAGATCACCTCCAGAATAAATATTTGTCTTAGAGTCAGGTCCTGGATGAACTCAAACTAAGACACTACTGGACACTTCCATGTATGTTCGTTATGACCTTACCCTGACCTCTGGACTACCTCTGAATATCCAAAATGCCCACCTACCCCTATCATACACCTTTAATAAAGAAAAGATAGAAACCCCGAGATTATTTTCTCAAAGAAGATTTTCCTGACCACCCTATCTAAAATAGCATCTTACTCCACCATCNACACTTCCATGTATGTTCGTTATGACCTTACCCTGACCTCTGGACTACCTCTGAATATCCAAAATGCCCACCTACCCCTATCATACACCTTTAATAAAGAAAAGATAGAAACCCCGAGATTATTTTCTCAAAGAAGATTTTCCTGACCACCCTATCTAAAATAGCATCTTACTCCACCATCCCTGGTCCTAGATTATTTTTCTTCATGGCATTGATCACCACCTGGCATAATGCTAGATATCTATTTGTTCATTAATTTATTATCTGTCCATTGCACTAGAATAGAAGTGCCATAAGGACTAGTTCTTTATTTATTTGCCTCTGATCTCTATGTTTTTGATGCAGCCTAAATCCCATCCTATGTTTGATGCATATAAACATCAACTGATCCATCAAACAAAATTAAATCAGACACAGGGGATGTAAAGAAAAATATAATGTGATTCTTGCTCTGGAGAAGTCAAGAGGCTAATGGGGGAGACATGTATCAAATAAGGACAATGCATTGTGTTAAGAGACGTTACCTGTGGCCTAGTTTATCTATAAGGAGTCCATTTTCTTAACATCTAGCATGCATACAAGTGTTTCTCCGTTCCAATCACCCTGTCTCAGCTCAGCCTCTCCTCAGTTATGTTCCTTTAAATCAGTGCTTCCTCCAGGAATTTAAGTCCTCCACAGATCCTATCAGAGTAAGCTTAGAAGAATGCGGCCATGACCATGTCTTTTCCCTCATAAAAGGCTGTGGGCTGTTTAGCATTGCCTGCAGAATAAATCCCAAACCTTAAATATACTATGGATGCTTCTTCAAGGTTGTTTTATCCCCTTCAACAGATGACTGGATTAAGAAGTTGTGGTCCATATATACAATGGAATATTACTCAGCTATCAAAAAGAACGATTTCTCAACATTTGCTGCAACATGGACGGCACTGGAGGAGATAATGCTAAGTGAAATAAGTCAAGCAGAGAAAGACAATTATCATATGATTTCTCTCATCTATGGAACATAAGAACTAGGATGATCGGTAGGGGAAGAAAGGGATAAAGAAAAGGGGGGTAATCAGAAGGGGGAATGAAACATGAGAGACTATGGACTNAAATAAGTCAAGCAGAGAAAGACAATTATCATATGGTTTCTCTCATCTATGGAACATAAGAACTAGGAAGATCGGTAGGAGAAGAAAGGGATAAAGAAAGGGGGGGTAATCAGAAGGGGGAATGAAGCATGAAAGACTATGGACTCTGAGAAACAAACTGAGGGCTTCAGAGGGGAGGGGGGTGGGGGAATGGGATAGGCTGGTGATGGGTAGTAAGGAGGGCACGTATTGCATGGTGCACTGGGTGTTATACGCAACTAATGAATCATCGAACTTTACATCAAAAACCAGGGATGTACTGTATGGTGACTAACATAATATAATAAAAAATATTTTTTAAAAAGGCTGAATAATAAAAAAAAAAGAAAACTTTTATTCCTGCTTCTTTTCTCTAAGTAGGTGGTCCACCCTTTCCCCACCATTTCTACACCTACCGTGCGTGACCATCATCACATGGCTATTGGATGACAATTCACAAATCTCTTTCTGCATGTCTTACAAGTGAGGTATGACCATCTTTGTTCTGGAATGTCCTTTCAAGGATGCTTGTATAGCTAACAGCCTTAGACGAGAGATTGTGTTTCCTTCCGGAGAAAGACAGTTTGTTTACTGCTCATGATAAAAGACTTAAGATCCGTAAGGTCAGGGTATCGCTCCTCTAGGGCAACCAGCTGTGTGTGCAGGTGTCTTCAGGTCCTCTTCCTGTCTCCCTGTGGGAATTGGGGCACAAGGAACCAAAAGGGAAATATGCCAATGTGCTGGCTACTTCTAGGCTGGGAGTAATAAGCTATCATTTGTCTCCAATCCAGGTGTGTCAGGTTGTCTACCATCATCCACGCAACCGTGGTAGAAAAATATTCACTTGCCAAAATGGTAAAATCTTTGACTACACAGTCCTTGAAAATAGCTAATCCCTGCTGCTTAACTTTAAGACTTAGCTGGAGAGCTATATTGTTAAAGGAAAACTGAGAGAAAGATGCGTTTAGAAAAAGAAAATACTTTCAAAGAGTATGAAAGAGTCTATGATAGTCTCCAAATGTGGCCCCTATCTATGCCTTTCCTTACTTTTCTTACATTATGCGCCTCACATCAAGAGATTGTGTTGAATTCCTATCCCCTTGAATATGGGCTAGCCTAAGTGTAGCAGCAATTACATCCTGGGACTTCTAAAAAGTAAATTACTGGAAGCTTTTCAGCTTCTACTTGGCTCTTAGAATACTTGCTTTTGGAACAACACCTTCTGTTAATCATCTACCATAATCTAAGAAAAATCTAAGTCACGTGGTAGGGCCACGTAAAGGAGCACTGGTCAGTGATCCCTACTGAACTCTTAGCTCACACGTAAGTGAGCCATCCTGAACGTCCAGCCCAGCAAAGCCCCCAGATGACATCAGCCTCAGCCGTCACTTCAACGTAACTGTATGAGAAACCTCAACTGAGAACCACCTATCTAAGCCTGCTTGACCTACAGTACCATAGATTAATTAAGCTGTTTAGTTGTGGGGTCGTTTATTATGAAGTGATAGATAAATGGAGCAGAATTAGACTTCAGGAGGCCTGTGTCACCAAGTAAAATACATAATAAGTATTTTAAAATACACACACACACACACACACACACACACACACCCCTACCAATGTAAGCATATTATTCTTACCATGGTGGAAAAACAGCAACTTTCTCAGATGGTTATCTACTCAGGAAGATTACAGCACATCTTCAGACATTAGCAAAGCCAAAAGCATGGATCAAATGATTTCCATTTTTTTTTTTTAAAGGTCCAGGATAATGGGAAATACTAAAGTCTTTATTCTTTTGAGGACCTGCCTGTACCTTAACTAACCCTAACAGGGTGATCCTGTTAGTTTTAATTGGTCTCACAGTGCATTTTTTTTCTTGTTGTGGAATGTGATGTGCGCAGTCCCAGCGGAAGTAGAACAAAGCGTCGGTTTTTGCTTTTCCAACACACATGAGGCTTTTCTGGTCACTCGATTTGTTGTGACATGTATCTGCATGCTGTTTAATATAAGATCGTTTTCATTAGAATGATAGTTATCGTTAGTATTTTATGAGGCAATGGTTCTCAAACTTTAGCAGGAAACAGAATCATCTGATGGGCTTGATAAAAACCCAGATTATGGGCCCCACTGCAGTTTTTCTGATTTAGGACATCTGGGGTGGGGCCTAAAATCTGCATCTCTCTCTCTTTTTTATAGTCATGTGGTTAAAATTGGGTTTTTTTGTTTGTTCTTTATTCTTTAACTTTTCCAGCTTTATTGAGATATAATTGGCAACCTTGTGTAAGTTTAAGTTGTATAAGTTGATGAGTTGATATACGTATATGTTGCACTGAGGTTAGCTAATGCATTTATCATCTCATGCAGCACAGTTTTGTGCATGCATTGAGAACTTTCAACCTTTACTGTCTTAGAAAGTTTCAAATATATAATACCACATTGTTAACTATAGTCACCATGCTGTACATTGCATGTCTAGAAGTTATTCCTGTTCTAACTTAGATCACCTTCACACATCCCCCCCCCCACCCCTAGCGACCACTAATCTACTTTCTCTGTCTATGGGCTCAGTTTTAGATTCCACATATAAGTGAGATCCTACAATATTTGTCTTTCTCTGTTTGACTTAGTTCACTTAGCATAATGACCCCACGTTTCATCCATGTTAGTAGAAATGGCAGGACTTTCTTCTTTTTTTTTAATGGCTGAATAATAGTCCACTATATATAAGTATATATACACACACATATATATATAATTTTCTTTTTCTATTCATCTGTTAATGGTCACTTAGGTTGTTTACATGTCTTGGCTATTGCAAATAATGCTGCAGTAAACACAGGAAGTGCAGATAACTCTCTGAGAGAGTGGTCTCGTTTCCTTCAGCTACNATTTCCTTCAGCTACAAACTCAGAGCGGAATTGCTGGATCATATGATATTCCTTTTTTAAATTTTGTTAATTTTTGAGGAATCTCTATACTCTTTTCCACAGTTGTACCAATTTACATTCCCCCCAACATTGTTCCCTTTTCTCCACATCCTTGACAGCACTGGTTATCTCTTGTCTTTTTGATGATGGCCATTCTAACGGTTATGAGGTGATACCTCATTGTGGTTTTAATTTGCATTTTCCTGATTATTAGTGATGTTGAACACCTTTTTGTGTACCTGTTGGCCATTTGAATGTCTTTTTGGAAAAGTGTTTATTCAAGTCCTTTGCCCATTTTTTGTTTTTATGCTATTAAGTTGTAAGAGTTCCTTATGTATCTTGTATATTAACCCCTTATTGATATGTGGTTTGCAAATATTTTCTCCCATTTCACAGGTGACCTTTCTATTTTGTGGATTATTTCTTTTGTTGTGCAGTAGCTTTTTAGTTTGATGTCATCTCACTTATTTATTTTATTTTCGTTGTTTGTGCTTTGGTGTCATATCCAAAAAAAACCATTGCCTAGACCCTTGCCAAAAAGCTTTTTTCTATGTTTTCTTTTAGGAGTTCTATGGTTTCAAATATTGCATTTAAGTCTTTAATCCATTTTTAATTTTTGTGAATGGTTTATGATAGGGACCCAGTTTCATTCTTTTGTATGTGAATAAGCTGTTTTCCCAAAATCATTTATTGAAGAGACTATCCTTTCCCCATTAAGTGCTCTTGTCTTTCTTGTCAAATATTAGTTGACCATATATGCACGGATTGATTTCTGGTCTCTCAATTCTCTTCTGTTGATCTATGTGTCTGTTGTTATGCTAATACCATATTATTTTCATTACTATAGCTTTGTAATATAGTTTGAATCAGGAAGTGTGATACTTCCAGCTTTGTCCTTCTTTCTCAAAATAGCTTTGGCTATTTGGGGTCTTTTGTGGTTCCGCATGAATTTTAGGATTGTTTTTTTCTATATCTGTAAAAGATATCATTGGAATCCTGATAGGTTTTAGACTGAGTCTATAGATAGCTTTGAATAGTATGGACATTCTAACAATATTAATTCTTTCATGAACATGGGATAGCTTTCCATTTATTTGTGTCTTTCTCAATGCCTTTCATCAACATCTTATAGTTTTTAGTATAGATTTTTTGCCTCCTTAGTTAAATGTATTCCTATGTATTTTATTGTTTTTCATGCTATTGTAAATGGGATTGCTTTCTGTATTTCTTTTTCACCTAGTCATTGTTAGTGTGTAGAAATACAACTAATTTTTGTATGTTGACTTTGTACTCTACAACTTCAGTGAATTCATTTATTAGTTCTAACAGTTTTTTGGTGGCCTTCAGGAATTTTTTCTTTTTAAGATTTTATTTATTTATTTGACAAAGAGAGAGATAGCCAGCAAGAGAGGGAACACAAGCAGGGGCAGAGTAAGAGGGAGAAGCAGGCTCCCCACTGAGCAGGGAGCCTGATGCGGGCCTCGATCCCAGGACCCTGGGATCATGACCTGAGCTGAAGGCAGATGCTTAATGACTGAGCCACCCAGGTGCCCCAGGAATTTTTTATATATATAGGAAATATCATTTATAAACAGAGATAATTTTATTTCTTTTGTTCTAATTTGGATGCCATTTATTTAATTTTCTTGCCTGACTGCTTTGGCTAGGATTTCCAGTACTATGTTGAATAGAAATGGTGAGAAGTGGGTACCCTTGTCTTGTGTCTTATCTTAGAGGAAAAGCTTTTAACCAGTCACCGTTTGAGGATTATGTTAGCTGTGGGCTTGTCATTTGTGGCCTTTATTATGTTGAAATACATTTCTTCAATATCCAATTTGTTGAGAGTTTTTATCAGGAATGGCTGCTGAATTTTGTTGAATGCTTTTTTATATTGAGATGATCATATGATTTTTATCTTTCATTCTATGAATGTGATGTTTCACATTTATTGATTTATGTATGTTGAACCATCTTTGCATCTCAGGGATAAATCCCATTTGATTATGTTGTAAGATCCTTTTAATATGCTGTTCAATTAGGATTGCTAGCATTTTGTTGAGAATTTTTGCATCTGTATTTATCAAGAATGTTGGCCTGCAGTTTTTTTCTCAGTTTCTTTTCTTTTTCTTTTCCTTTTTTTCTTTTTTTTTGTTTTTGTTTTGGTTTGGTTTGGTTTGTTTTTTTGTTTTGTTTTGTTTTGTTTAATTTTGCTCACATATCAGAGTAATGTTGGCCTGGTAAAATGAATTTGAGATTATTCTTTCTTTTTAATTTTTTAGAAACATTTGAGAAAGATTAGCGCTAATTCCTTTTTAAGTGAAAGAACCACCTATGAAGAAATCACCAGTGAAGCCACCTGGTCCAGGCTTTTCTTTACTGGGAGATTTTTGAATATTAATTCAATTTCCCTACTCATTTTTTTAAAAAGATTTTATTTATTTATTTAAGAGAGAGATGGGGGCAGGGAGAGGGAGAAGCAGGCTCCCTCCTCAGCAGGTGGTAGGCTCTATCCCAGGACCCTGAGACCATGACCTGAGCCAAAGGCAGACACTTAACCAAGTGAGCCACCCAGGTGCCCCTCAGTTTCCCTACTCATTATTGGTCTATTGAGATTCTCTATTTCTCCAAGATTCAGTCTTTGTAGGTTTTATGTGTCTAGGAATTTATTCATTTCTTCAAGTTTGTCCAATTTATTGGCATATAATTGTTCATAATAGTCTCTTGTGATTCTCTATTTTTTTCTGGTATCAATTGTAATGTCTTGTCTCTCATTTATAAGTTTGTTTATTTGGTTCCTTTCTTATTTTTTTGGTTAGTTTAGCTAAACATTTGTTAAATTTGTTTATCTTTTGAAAGCACCAACTCTTAGCTTTATTAATATTTTCTATCATTTTTCTTTTCTATTTCATTTATTTCTGCTCTAAACTTTATTATTTCCTTCCTTCTCCTGACTTTGGGTTTAGGTGGTTCTTTTTCTAGTTCCTTGTGGTGTAAAGTTAAATCGTTTCTTACTTTTTCTTCTTGATGTATGCATTCATTCTAAAAACTTAGCTCTTTGGGACTTCTTTTGTTGCATCCCTTAAGTTATGGTATTTTGTGTTTCTATTATCATTTGTCTCAACATATTTTTAAATGCCCCCTTTTGTTTCTTCTTGATCCATTGGTTGTTCAGGTGTGTGGTGTTTAATTATCATGTATTTGTGAATTTTCCAGCTTCCATCCTGTTGTAAAATCTGGATTTCTAACAAGTTCCCAGTAAGGCTGCTGCTATTGTTCGAGGGCTTACACTTTGAGAAGTACTGTATTACAGGGTGGTAGTCAAGAGTGGTGCTGCTGCTGATTCATACCTGGGTTTGAATGCTGGATCTGCTACTTTCTCTTCTTTTGATGCTGTGCCTCTATTTCTTTATAGTAAGATAGGGATCATAAGAATAATCTACATTATAGACTTATTGAGAATATCAAACAAGAAAACACATGTAAGGCTTGGAGAGCAAATCCTTATTGACAAACTGTTTACTCAAACCTAGCCTTTAGAAGAGATCATCTATTAATAAAAATCAATGTGGACATGTATAAACTTATGCCATTTTCCTCTATAGGATTTTAAAAATGTCTTTCTGCTTTCTTCTTTGATCTCTCCATATTTCTTGTTCTTCCTTTCAGATTAATATCACACAGTTAAAATGTATTCAAGATTAGCTCAGTAATTAGTTTGCTCTCATTGACTATTTTATTTCAAGAACAACCAAGCCCCACAGAATTGTGTGATTGATCAGCTATTTTAAAAAAAGTTACCTAATTTGCCACTTCTGTACTTGAGTATACTTCCTTATTACATATTAAAGGCTTCACCAGTCACTTTTTTCTAAAAGAACGCAAGGACAAAAGGTTTTTTAAAAATAATTTTATAGGCTCAATGTTTACCTGTTATTGCCTGAAAGATGAAGTGTTGTCAAGAGGAAATGTCAGCAGTACCAAGAAATGTTTACATAGTAGAAATGACTCTTAGAATTCTTACAACTGCAGAGAATATTTTATTTTGGATGACAAGGCAATCAGGTATTTTCCAAACGTTTTCACATCTTACCCTGAGTATTGCTAATGCTGATCTACTCGCACAGTTTATAACCATTTGCCCTCAAAATTAGGTTTCGGTTTAGTTGTATCTGTGTTACCACTTTGCAAAATTTCATTTTTCCTTTGAGGTTTTGCCCACGAAATGCCCCCATGACAGTATAAACCGCAAGTGGGGCTTATTTAAGATTCAACCTCAGCTTATCCTGCCAAGCCCTTTACAATATCACCTTATTTAACTATTTCAGATTAACCTTGTCAAAACCGCCACTTGTAACAGTCATGTGCTGATAAGTGTTTAACAATTAGCTCTCTGAAGAAAAATTGCAACAGTAATAACAACAAACCTGGATTTGTAGTGTTTGCCCATTTTCTTGGTGTAAATACTCCTATAATAGCAAATTGCAAGTTACCAATGTGGTATCAGTGAATACAAAAACAGGAAGAAATATGGACAGTTGAGTCTCATGAGTAAGCCTGTGCAAGCTGACACCAGCACACCACCCCTAACACGCATGTACACTTTGATGCTTTAATCATAGCAGAGTATCTATGATTTCATAAATACAACAGCACTTGCAAGCCTCCCTGCTTTTGCGTCTGCCGTTGCTACAGCCCAAAATAGCCACCTTCACGTGCGTCTGACAAATTCCTACTAAACCTCGAAGGTTCAGAAAAAATGTTAACTTTTCAGAGTTTTGCTATTTCCCTCTAAGGGAAGAATTAATTACTCCTTTCTTTAAAAACAACTTTATGGAAATATCTTCCACAGATAAAAAATTGTATACAGTTAAGGCGTATACCTGGTGTTTCAATATCTGCATACATTGTGAAAAGATCAAGCTAACAACTGATCTATCGCCTCTACCTAGTTACCATTGTGTGTGTTTGTGTGTGAATATCTGTATGTAGTGAGAACACTTAATTTAAGATCTATCTTCTTAGCAAATTTCAAGTGCACAATGTAATATTAACTATCCTGACCAGGTTGTACATTAGATCTCAGAACTCATTCATCTTGTGTTACTGAAACTTTGTGCCCTTCCACCGGTATCTTCTCATTTCCCTCTCGTACACTCTGACCGTGGCATTCACTGCTCTACTCTCTGTTTCTATTAGTTTGACTATTTTAGATCTCACGTGTATGTTAGATCATGCAATATTTGCTTTTCTGTGTCTGGCTTAATTACTCCTTTTTCTGTGTTCACTTAGCACTTTAGTAATACTTTAATTAAACACTATCACACTGCCTATGTGTGTATGTATTTATGTATGCCTAGCATAGTTCCTGGCACATTGTAAGCAATCAATACATTTATTTTGCATTAGCCAGGGGGGAAAAAAAAAGGCTCCAAGTAAACAAGGACCCAGAGTTTTAGAAAACAGAAGAAAATGTATTTCAAGTAATCAAATAAGTAAAAATAGTTTAAAGCTTATTAAAAATTACATTACAACCCTTTTAAAGGTAAAATATTCAGGAAACGCATCAATCATATAGCATTTTTGTTTGTAGAATATAATATTTAAATATTCTATATGTATTCTATTACTTAATTCTTTCTACACTTCAGAAAGGCTAAAAAACTAAAACTCACAAAAGTAAACCAATCTCCCACTCCCCCACCTCCATCAGAATCAGCAAGCTAATTATTAACAAGAGTCAAGACTCAAATTTCTCTAATCTGCTTTTTCTACCAAAAAATCCAGTCAGTCCAAACTAAACCCCAAAGCACTGTGGACTTCCTACAGCGTTGTACGCTCAACAGTCACTTCACAAATATTACTGACTTTTCTCAGCTCCAGCCTGGTAAAAAGTAATTCAGCAATACACTTTTGATTTTAGTCTTCCAAGTCTTGATAAACTGATGTTGAAATAGGACCTGAAAAACATGTTAAAATTATAAAGTGTATAATTTTCTAATTCAGTGATACAGTACTAATTCAGTCCTTCAGGATGTATGTATTGAGTACCCACTATGAAATAGCTAACATTTACTGTCTCCTTAATATGTGGCAGGCAATATTCTGAACACTTTACATATTCATTCTTACAATCATTTGAGGCAGGTGCTATATTATCCGCATTTTTCAGATAAGGCTCAGCAAGTTGAGGTATTGTGACCAAGGTCGCACAGCTAATGCACAGCAGAGTTGAAGTACAAACCCAAGTCTGACATCTGCACTGTTACCCGCTGTGAAATGCTGATTCCTTTTTGTTGTAGAAATAAAGCTGTTGAAGATTCTTTGCATAGACAGCAACAAATACCCTTTCAGATATCAGGGATTTAAGAGTTAGAGAATGAGTCACTGACTTGAAGAGTTTAAGGTCTGCCGAGCAAGACATATATTGACATAAACATAGTTAGATAAAGATACTTTTGTGCTTAGAAACGTTTCAGACATTCAGAAAAAATGGAACTTATTGGCAACTGAAACAGACGAAGAAGTGTCAAAATTGGAGGTAGGATGAATAGGAGAAAAGAACAGAAGTGTTTCAAAGAAGTAAAAATATGCTTAGAGGCAGGAATGCAAGAAAATGATGTGTCACCCAATAATTACAGGTCAATGACTAATATGGAAGTTTAGAGAGAAAGATTAGAATTGAGTGGGAGAGGGTCTGAACTCAAGGGAAAGGAAATTGGACCTTATTCTTTAACCACTGTTTATGGAGGAGAGAATAACTGGCACAAAAAAATAGGTATTACAACATAATTCCTCTGGCACCAGTTGGTGGTCAGGGGAGGGAAGAGAACCATAATCTATCCACATACTGGAGACTAGAGTTGGGGTGGTGATGGGAAAAGGAAAGCATCTACTGGAAATGTCATTACGAAGAAGACACAAAATGATTTTGTAGTTACCGATCCGATGGAGGCACTCTAAAGTGCATAAGCCCAGTAACTAGGTGAAAAATAATGATATTTGGGAGAGTGTTGTTAGTTTGTGAAAACGGATAAGCCCTTTGTTTGTACATACTCTAAGTGTGATATGATAGAAAAACTTCCAAGTAGAAATGTTCGGTAGGCAGCTAGAGATTTTGTAGAAAAGAAATTCAGAAGAGTGTTCTAGACCAGTAGTCAGAGACCTGTCTATCCAGAGATAATAGATAAAGTCTTGATGGAGGGATAAATCTTGACTAAATACAATTACAGAGAAGTAAGATCTAAATCTTTGAGTAAATTGACATTTAGGGGATGGGAAGAGGAAGTGCAACCAGGAAAGGGAAGATAAAGAAAAATCAGCAAGTGTCAAGGATACCAAAGGGAGAAAGGTCTGAAGTACTCTGTGGCCAGATGTGCTGCCTACTGAAAAGAGCCCAAGGAAGCATGAACTGAAAAAAAAAAAAACTACTGCTTTTCACAATTGTCTTAAAGGATTCTTGGAGGGTTCTAATGCAATGGGACTTACAGAGACTGCAGCTTTTGAGTTAAAGACAGCAAAGAAATGAAAGAAAAACTACAGACACGTGATAGTGAGGTAGGAGACGAGGACACAAGATGTGGGGACTTCTTTTGTTGTTGTTAAGATGGAGGAGACCGAGGTACATTAGAAAAAGAAGACCCAGGGTTGGAAAACAGGAGAAAGGAAACACAGATGGAAAAAGATTATTTTTTTAAAATTTATTTATTTGAGAGAGAGAGAGAGAGCAAGGGGAGGGGCAGAGAGAGAGAAAGAACCCCAAGCAGATTCCCCACTGAACGCAGAGCCTGTCACAGGGCTCGATCCCATGACACTGAGATCGTGATCCTGAGATCATGACCTGAGCAGAAATCGAGAGTCAGACACTTAATCAACTGAGCCAGTCAGGCACCCTGGAAAAAGATTCTTGAGAAAGCAAAAGAAAATGATGAGGCCAAAGGAAGAATTGCAGGGACTAATATTAGGCTGGAAGATAATCACCTTTTCCTTTCTATGAGACCTTGGAGAAAGAAGCCAGGAGAGAAGAAAATATTTTGCAGTGTAGGAGAGGGTATAGTTATTAGGGGAAAAAAATCCTTTTGATAGTCTACGTGCATCCAAACTTAGTCTGCCTGCCAGGTCGTCACAGTCATTGTTTAGTGGAAAGGCTTCCCCTAAAGGGAGCAGGTGTGATTGGAACCAGTTCAAGTGTGAAGGAGTTGACTGCTTCCTTTGGCAAGCTCCTGCCTTTCTTCTCACTCTTTTTTCTATGACATCCTGCAGGTGCCCAGTGGCCCCCCACTGGGGAACTACATCCAGGTCTGCTCCCTGGGGACATTTCTCAAAACTGTACTTATTAAAATTTAGGTCACTGTTTTTTGCCTATCTATCAAGAAAATTTTGATAAAATGTTGGGTGTTCTAGCAGCTGAATTATTATCACTCCCCTGCCTGGTTCTTTCCTTTAAAGGAATCTCTGTAACAAAATCTTTGTCCAAAGGAAGGAGTAGAGTTTCCAGTACTGAAGTAGTCCACTTTTGGATGCTTTCTGGGTAGAAGACACTGACAAAGATCCCTTCAAAATTATATCATCTGGCTGAAATGGACATGGCCTTGATGGACCACCCGCCCACAGAGAGGTGGTTGAAGAGGAGTAGGCATTAGAGTACAGGAATGAAGATTTGGCTGACACATACCAGTGCCGACTAAACGGTAACCAAATATTAATAATAAGAAGTGTTACAAGTTATTGCTATCAGTTTTTTCTCTAACACTTGCTTTATGAGAGAAAATAAGATAGGTGGGAAATTTCAGGTTGGGAGCAAGGCCTGTTTCAGTAGCCAGGGTTTTTCAGAGAAACAAAAGCAGTAGGATGGATAGATAGATAGATGATAGATAGATAGATAGATAGATAGATAGATAGATAGATAGATAGATAGATGATAGATAATTTATTTCAAGGAATTGGCTTTATATAATTGTGTTTTGGGCTGGTAGTCAGGCTGGAACTCTCTGGCAGACTTGATGCTTCAGTCTCAGGCAGAATTTCTTCTTCTTCAGGGAAACCTCAGTTTTGCTCTGAAGACCTTTCAACTGAGTGGATGAGGACCACTCAACTTATTGAGGAAAATCTCCTTTACTTAAAGTTAACTGATTGTAGCTATTAAGCACATCTACAAAATACCTTCACAGGTAGTATTTGATTGAATAACTGGGTATGGTAACTTAGCCAAGCTGACATGTAAAACTACCATCACCGGGCTTAAGCAATGACTTGTAAGAATAAGAATGTGTTAGGCATAGTTTTAAATGGATGGTTGAGTTGCACTATTTCCATACCTTCACACATCTGCTATGTCTAAGTGATGCTTTAGGGATAAGAGGCCAGGATCTAACCCAAGCCAGGACAAGAGGCTTGGGTTAGATCTGAGTAAAGAGAAGAGGTTAACCACTGGAGGAGAACTATGAAGGATTTGGAGGCTGCAGCAAATTCAAGAAATAAAAAAGAGTTATTTCAAAAAAAAGATCAGAGTCCAGGAATCCCCATGTTGGATTCCCATGAATATTCATGGGAGGGTTTCAAACCACTATTATTTAAGTGTCCAAGAAGGAGTGATCTCACAATAGTGGAAGACTTGGGGATAGATCTGTCACCCAAACGAGTGACACTTAAGTTACACAGAGAGAAATAAACTTGAATGAAACAATGCTCCTTCCATTTATATTTGCTTCTTTTGTGTTGACTTATTTCTTTTGTATGTGAATTATTTCTTAAATTTAGGATGTAAAACCAGATATTGCTACATCAACGATGGATCAAAATTAGCATCAATTTTCCTATTAATTTATTAAACTTTGCAGACTTGAGTAAGACATGTGGCTTATTAGGAGGAGGAAAAAGAGCTAACATTTGTTGTATGCTTACGACATGCCAAGCCACCTCACTAATTTCCTTACTCTCATTTTCTCCTCAGGAGGGCTCTTTAAGTTAGGTATAATTATCTTGATTTTGCATATAAGGAAGCAGGATTAAGGAGGTTAGAGATAATACCAATGACAAATGGAAGTGCTCGAAATGAATTTAGGTCTCAGTGTAGGGCCTCCAAAGTCCAGCTTCTCAACCAATATGCAGAGGAGCCATTCCAGAGATGGCTGTTTCTGGAAGAGTTCCCATATGTGTTCCTTGGTGCCTTGGCAGGCCACTGACCAGCCTTTGGGACAACCTGGGAAGATCAGGAGAAGTTGGAGGTGGAGCTGGAACTGGGGTGCTAGGCCAGAAACCCTGCGCCAGCTAGATCAAGCACTATCTTTATCAAAAACATGTTGTTTCCCAGTCCTCAAATATATATATATATAAACATTGTTTTAGATCATTGACTCCAGGCATCTCTTAGACAACCTAGTGACTTATAATTAGCACTTATGATCAAAAGGACTCAAAGTGGTTTACGGTTTGGTGACTGAGGTCTGCTCACAGTGTGGAGGACTCCCCATTTAACATGAAGATCGCCTGACTGGTGGGGCCAACTTCAGGTTTAAGTAAGATAAATGTTCTCTGAATAAGTGGCCTGGGGCAAAGTGAACTAATTTTTAGACTTTGTTTCATCTCAGGCTGCCTATAGAAGTCTAGTCATAAATCAGAGCCTATCCTTACTGGAGTTCTTTATAAAGATAGATAAATAGGACATAAGCATCAGCTTCCATTATATTAAGTAGTATAATCCAAAAATCAAAACATAAAGGGTCTTCAAGTGTTATCAAATCTATTAAGTCCAAAATAGTGTATTGATGACCAATTTCCACGTGCTTAAATGGTGCAACTGCATCTTAGCTTATGTGAAAATCAATGCAAAAACATGAATCACCAGAGAGTATGCTGGAGCCTTCCAAAGACAGTTTGTAATTAGCAAACCATCGATCCAAATAGACAGGACCCCGAAAGCTACAGAGACCAGGCAGGTGAAAAGCCAGAGTCCCTGTCCTTTACAATTAATCATTACTACTCTGCTCCCTCCCAGCACCATATAAGGGACTTCTATCCAGACTGTAATGTTGGCATTTCAGCTGATTTGGAGGTGAGAACTCAACTGTGGCACCAAAGAGAAATATGTATGGTATTGAAGGGAACTCATTACGTAACTTATATTTTCTCCATTTTAAAGCCAGCCCCATTATCATTAATATTTCCCAGTATCTTTTTTTCCCCACCATACCATATTCTGGTCAATATTGTATAAATCCAAAGGAAGGTTATAATTCATAGAACCACAGAATCTTGGAACGAAAAGAAGCTAAGAGGTCATTTCATCTAACCACTTCATACACAGGTAGGTGATGAGGCCATTTGTCTCAAGTACCAAGTGGAAGATATGAGGCTAGAATCACGGTTTCATTCTCATACGGTGCACTTCCCACCACATCTTATAGACTAATAGCACAAGAGGTTTAACCTGGTGGTCTGAATCTTTTATCTTAAAGTAATTGATCTAACTGTTAATTACACTACTCTCCAAAAAGAGCTATGACCTTCTCTAAGAGAAGGCTCTAGTTAGACCTGGAATCATGCCAGGAAACTGACATGCATTTGTAGTTTGTAGACTAACAAAGAATTCCCAACTTCTTTTTTCCCGTATTCAAACTGTTGTACAGGTTCCACCCTAGGCCAGACTTTCTACTGTTCACTAATATCCCTTTTCCTTCTTGGGAAGTTGTTCTTCATCGTCTCTTTAAAGATAGACAACGTTATGACTACTTCCTGGTCAGTTAGGGGACTTGTTGATTGCGGTCAGAAATGACATGTGTCGCATTCAGGCCAAATCATTTTATTGCTGGTGTGAGACCCTGAACCTTGCCCTTTCTTTGTCTTTCTAATCCAGACCCTATACATCAAAATAGAATGCCCATCTGCATGGTCCTTGAGCCACTCTAATGAGCAGAGCTGACCGGCATTGGCTATGTAGTGTGAGCCACTGATATTTTGGGGGCCATTTGCTACTGCAAAATTACCAGTCCTATCCTGACTAATGCAATAGTATCTGTCCAAATCAAGTTTTTCTTGGTTTGTTATGGGATTTGAAACATGTACACCCACATTCACAATTTAGCTAAACAAAGACATGTGTTGACTGATGCACACTCAGGCAAGATAAGAATCGTCACTTTTTTCTTTGTGTATAAACCTTTGAAGTGCAATGGAACTTGTTTATTCATCTAATATAATATTATTGCATACTTTTGGAAACTTACTTGACTACAGATAATTATTTATCTGGATTATAATTACATATGTAACCAGGGTCAATATATGATTTTCTGTATAAGTATGATATGTCTTCAAAAATCAGTTTAAGTAGTGTTGAGAGTAAAACTAATTGGGGGAGGGGGAAACTGAGTGTGGAGCCAGCAATTCCACAATAGTTACCTGAGAACACTATGGGGATAATTATTATTGAGTCAGTCAAATGTTCCAGCAGCCTGGTCACAGCAGGAATCAATGCATACCTCTGTTTTCAATATCAAGGGATCATCTCAAAATCGTCAACATTGGTGAAGTGTGTAAACGCAAAATGGCTTGTGTTTAACCCCTCAGGGGTTTTGGTAGGATTCCCATGGCATTTTTTTTTTTCAAAATAAAATACAACTTTATTCAGATTAAAGTGACATTGTGATCTTTATAAGAAAAAAATGATCTTAAACCAACATCTTCCTCTGAGAAACAGAGGGGGATCTTTTTAAAACTCCATTTCATTAGTATGAAAGAGAAATACAAATATAGTTACACACTTTTGCCTCTTTCTCTCTCTCTCTCTCATTCTCTCTCTCACTCCCGTTCTCCACTCCCAATAATGTACCTCTTGCTACACCAGACAAATCCTGTCATGGGGACACAGCACCGGGTGCCTGATAGATACGTTTTTATCAGATTTCTTCATCTTTGAACCTAATAATCATTGAGCCATTTATGAAGCAGTGGGCCAACCAGAGCTCAAAGACTAGTGGGCAGAAACTCCAGAGGTTCCAGGATACTTCTGGGCAGAGCAGAAACTTCCCAGAAAACTAACTGAAGCCTCTAGCATGTAAAGCAGTGCACCTCAGCCTGTGGTCCCCGGACCTGCAGCATGAGCATCTTCTGGGAGTTGTTAGGAAATTCAAAGGCTCAAGCCCCACTCCAGACCTACTAATTCAGAATTCATAGAGAAGAGTCCAGGGCTATGTGTTTTAACGATTTGTCCAATCAAAGTTTGAGAATCACGTGTGTAGCATTTCTCATCAGCCTCCATGCGTTTCTGTGCATTTCTACTTTCATCTTGAACTCAGATAGTGGGCATCTTTAAGACCAGGGGATATCTGAGCGTACATTATTCAGCTCTTCTGAAGCCTCTGTCCGGTTAGACACTATTGATGGCAGTGCCGATAGTGGCTTCTGTTCTGTAGGCTGAGGAAGTGCCAGGCAATTGCCTTTTCTTAGATAATTCCAAGATTAACAGGCTCGCGTTGCTCAGATTAGCAGTGCTTCCCATCCTGCAGCCAGTGAGAGAGGGAACACGCTGTCCTCTCTGCGGGCCAAGGGGCTCGCTTCCCAGCCATCAGTCTGGGCAGGAGAGATGCTGATCAACATAAGTCACTGCCTGTTCCCAGATTGTCACCATTACCCAAGCAGTGAGACATTCCGTCCTGGTGCTCAAGCAATGCTCTGCTGGTTTGCCTGGCTCGAGCTGCGGATGGGCAACTGCATCACCAATTGCAAAGGACATTCTGTTCAAAAGGGAGCAGGCAGACAGGGAAAATCCTTCCCACCTGATTTCAGAAATGTCAGAGCAGTAAAGCAGTCATTTACAGAGAGCCAGAGTGAGAGGAGCAAGAACCTTCTTACACATCCCATGAAAATCCAGCTGGACTTGGAAGTACTTAATGCGTTTCCCAGGGGAGGTCGCCATGGGGACACCTGTTCTCCTGGGGAGAAGGAGAGCGGCGGGAAAAGCTACCGTCATTCCATCTTTGCATTTTACTTTTACCCTGTCTGAATTTTCGTTTTGTACAATTTGGGAGCTAGCATCAGAATGCATAAGTTGCAGGAAGCCTTCAAAAGGAAACAGGTAAATAGAATGAATAGCTGCCCTCAGTAGCAAAAACACCTTCTGCAGTGGCAATGGATTCCACTCCAAAATCTGCCACAGGCAGTGATAGCAATACAGGTGAACGTAGGTTTTCCCTCTCTTAAAGAGAATAACATGAAGACATTTTTACATGATAGTTGTTTGAAAAGAATGTTGCTCGTTTTAAAGCCTCCAGCCATGAGATAAAATAGAATCCAAGTGTTCAAATATGCAAACGTGACCCTCCTAAAATACCCAATTCTTCCCAGTTTTGTTAAAATGGCTTCATTCTGTCCAACCCCATCAGATGAGATTCAGAATAGATGTACTAGAAACAATAGCAAAAAATGTTTTGCTACAAAAGTAGCAATGGCAAAAGTCTGGTTCCCTCTCCAGCCTCTCAAAAAAAATTATCCAGGCTGCCCATTATAACACCTGCTGCTCACAATGAAAGCCCAAGCCAAGCAACTCATGCCCTTCCATCCAAATATCCAATCTACCCGCAGAGAATTCAAGCTGTCCAGCCACACACCAGCTGCTTGCTTAGTCACTGCAGAATGCTCAACTTCCACTCTCTCATTTCTCCTGTTTGTTCTCTTGGTTTCCCTCCCCTCTGCCTCTTCCATGAAAAAAGAGTTGTTAACACAGTCTCAGAAACCCGCATGAACCCTTGAACCAAGACTTGGGGTGCTTTGAGCAAGGATCAGAGAATTTTAGCCTTCCTTTTCACCTTCTATTTCAAGTATGATACTAAACTGACCATGTATAAAATATAAGGGAGAACCAGCGGGTTCTACCCAGCGCTTAGGGACAACCGTGATTCTTTGATTGGACAATTCATGGAATGGGATGAGCTGTCCAACCTCACTAATCTACCTTTATCCTATTTCCCAATTATGAGACAAAGGAATGGCTTTGATGATCTCAAAATCCACATTAGGAAGTTCCATTGTCTTTTTTGCCATTTGGTTTTCTCAATGCTTGAATCACAGAAATGGTTTTCTGCTTTGCCTTGCCTTGAGTCATGACTTGTCTTACTTTATAGATGTATTTTAAAGATTACACATAGAAACCTTAAAAAAACTAATTGTATTTTCTCATGAAAGTATATTTTTATTTCAGAGGCTCTTTGACTTTATCAGTGATTGATTATTGGACAGTGTAGTTCTTAACATTCTAACTTTAAATGCATGCTATTTGGGCAGTGACACACACAGGTCTGGCAAATCCAGAGGCTTATAGGGCCCTCAGCATTGATCTCTACTGATACAGAATCTTTATGATTCTGTGTTATAGATAATCACTCCTGGTTAATCATGTTTGCATGCTACGGTCGCTATCTGATAGCTCTCGTAACGCACCATGGGACTCCCCCGTCTGTGCCCTTATCTGGGAAAGCTCAACCAAAGGGAGCTGAAATTCAGCGCTAGCTTTGCCAGCCAAGCCAGGTAGCCCAGTGGAAGGACATCCCTTAAATTCAACTCTTCAGAGCAAGGCGTCTTTTTGCAATTGATACAGAGATTTGTATGTGCTGGCAGAGGTCCCTGGACCTGAAACATCCTTTTCTAGCCTTTTCTACCTTTCAGATCTCACCCCTCAGAGAAGCTCTCACTGACCATCGTATTTAAACCCCTTCCTCACTCCAAGCACACACACTTTCCGTGATACTCTCTGTCATCCACTGTGTCATTCTTATCGGCAAAACAAAGCAGTGATAAGTTTGTGGCAGATTTTATTACTGACCAATTTTGTACCCTTCCCTGTATCCAGACTCTTTTCTGTGTAACTTTCTAGTCTCTGCCCTCTTGGCCCTTGTTATTCCCTTTAACCAATAGAATAATGAGGCAGATGTATACTCACAAATGCACATTTCAAGTCTCTGTTTGAATCAGTTTACTAGCATCCCACTGGCCAAATCAAGTTGCATGGCCTATCCGAAAGTCAACAGGAAGGGAGGTGGAAGGAAATGCAAAAATACCTGGCAAAGGGTGTAGACAGGGAGGCATTAACAACAGGTACCAATAACTCAATATACTGCATTGGGCAATTTCCACCAATTGCCAGTGGTCTCCTGGAACACTGTGTTGAGAAGGATTCTGAAGTTTCGACAGAGCTCTTTTCAGTTTCAGCTGGACTCATCGCAAAGTGGGCCATGATTAATTTGCCATGCCTCTCACAGTCTACGATATATCTGATGACATAGCAAAAAGCCATAAAGAGAGTTAGAATCAGATTAGGGGAATCAAGAAGGCAAATATTTGTCAAAGATCCCAGGGCTTAGGAAACATCACTGGTCAGTAACTCCAGCACAGATTTAGTATCCCATACCACTTATCTGATTTCCTTTCCACTGTTCTAGAGTCTGTGTTTGGGAGACCCTGGCTGTATTTGCTATAGCGAGACGTGTATGTTTCCCTCTCCTAAGAACTGAGAATGCTAAGGAGGATAGAAAAGTAGCAGATCAGTGCTGGGGGACGCAATGCAAATGTTGGGCTAAAAGGAGCTTAATTTTTTGCAAGGCTAACTCTGGAATTGGTTTCAAAAAGTCCATTGTTTTTCTCCTATAATTTGGGTTCATCAAAAGATTTCTCCTGTGTGGGCTCCTTATTAAGGTTTGTTGATAATTTGCTTAAAAGCCTAAGAAAATGACTGGCATAGCAGTGTTGGCTTATAGCTTTATTTCTATCACATCACTATTTGAACACCCACATGGAATCTATTGTCTACTCCCCAAATTGTCTCAAACTTCGAGTACCATCAAGTTGTTTGTTTTTATTTAATGTCTGTCTCTAATAAAAAGTCTGCATAATTGGAAACGCTGAGCTTCTGGTCTGGAGAAGCTACAGATTCCCGACTCACTGTAGTGGCTTTTGTATATGCTGAAGAGAGCAGCCCTTCCATATTTTTGTTTCCCGAGAAAGACAATGTATTTGACCAACTACAGATGGTCTCCGACTTAAGATGTTTCAACTTCAGACTTTTGGACTTTACAATGGTGTAAAAGTGATACAAATTCAGGAGAAACGGTACTTTGAATTTTGAATTGTGATCTTCTCCCTGGCTAGTGATATGCAGTACGATCCTCTTTCTTGGCGGTGGGCAGTGGCCCAGCCGCAGCTCCCAGTGAGCCACACCATCCTGATGGCAGACAGTCGATACACTTACAACCACTCTGTTCCCATCCTACCATTCTGGTTTGCACTCTCAGTACAGTATTCAATCCATTATATGAGGTATTTAACACTTCATTATCAAGTAGGGTTTGTGTTAGATGATTTCCCCCGACTGTAGGCCATTGTAAGTGTTCTGAGCATGTTTAAGGTAGGCAAAGCTAAGTTCTGATATTCGGTAGATAAGGTGTATTAAATGTGTTTTGACTTACTGTATTTTTAACCTACTCATCATAATGGGTTTATGAGGACATAACCCCATTGTAAGTCAAGGAAGACCTGTATAGTGATTATAGTTGCCATTACAGAGGAAAAGAGCAGAAGGAAAATGAAATCAAGAAAAGCCCTGTAGCATAGAGTTCAGAAACCATTGACATAGTAAAGGGATGGCTTCATCTCCTTTCTCATGAACACCTGTACTCCTATTTCAGTGAATATGGTCACTGTCTGCCCAGTTTCCCTAGACACAACCCAAGAATCATTCTTAATGTTTCTTCTTCCTCAAACCTCAGGTCTAAGCAGCTTCCAAGTCACGTCAATTCCATTTTCTAAAGAGGTTTCAGATTTGTCATGTGTCTCTCTCTGTCCATTCCCACCCTCCGAGTTGAGACCATACCACCTTTCATCCACATTATTGCCTAGCCTCCTACCTAGTCTCCCAGTTCCCAGTCATGCTCACCCAACTCTAATCCATTTTCTAAACAACCAAAGTGATTTCCTTTTTTTCTTTTTAAGTTGTTTTGTTTTGTTTTGTTTTGTTTAGAGAGGAGAAGAGAGGGGGTGGGGAGGAGGAGGGACAGAAGGAGAGACAGAACCTTAAGTAGGCTCCATACCCAACATGGAGCCCAATGCAGGGCTCAATCTTACAACCTTGAGATCATGACTTGAGCCAAAATCAAGGGCTGGATGCTTAACCCATGGAGCCACCCACTCAAGTGCCCCCAGCAAAAGTAATTTTTTAAGGAACAGTTCTGATCAAGACACTTGCCTGAATGTTTCATCCTTGCCACCATTCTTTAAAAACGATGAAATTCTGTAACTTGGCCCCCAAGATTACCTACCATGCCTCTTTTCTGGCCACTTTCTCTATATGATTAAAAAAATTTTGGTTCTCTGAACCCACTGTGCTCTTTCCAGGATTTTGCTAGATTATTCCCTCACCCTGAAATACTTTTCACTCACCCATCACCGGTTAATTCCTATCAAGTCATGGCACAGGCCTCCCTTTATCCCTGATGCCCTAAGATGGGATGGGTGACTCTGTTACATGGCTTCTTGCAGCTTCTCCTGTGGAGTTCTGACCACACTAGATTGAAAATTACAGTCTATCTGATACGTGGACCTCACTGTACTGTAAGCTCCAGAATGGCAGTGTCTGTGCCTGGCTTGTTTACAATTGTATTTAGCCATCTAGCAAATTATTTGGCACATATTAGACATTCAATAAATGCCTAGACTTGAATCCCATTTATGCCACTTACTAGCACGTGATCTTGGGCAAGTTATCCTAAACCTCCAATTCCTCATCTTAAAATGGGAATAATACTTACCTAAGGTAACAACCTAGGGTTGTTATAGATTAGGCATCCTTATTAAGCACCCAGTACAATGTCTAGCTTAATGGGTGCTAAGTAAATAAAAGTCTTATTATTATCAGAAATAGGATAGCTGGTGGAATTGAACAAGAATAGTACAAAAAGTGTTGGAATTTAAGAGAGATAAGGAAAGAAACTTGGGAAGCTGGCTGGAATAGGAGAATACTGGAGTAACAATGTTGATCTAAACTTTGATATGAAACTGGGGTTCCATTTGACTTTATTCTGTGTCCCTCTCAGGTTCAAATATGCATGTGTATTTCTGGAAGGCCTATCAACTTCAGTTGGGACTCTTTTTGACTGGTGAGAAAAGTACAACTCACACAGCTTAAGCACTAAAATGAATTTATTGTTTCATGTAACTACAGTAGAGAAAGAACACTGGCTTCAAGCAAAGCTTGAACCCGTGGCTCTAAAATGTCACCAAGGGCCCAGTTATTTTCATTTCTAATTCCAAAAACAACTGCCAGAGACTCTCCATGGGACTTGCATGTGCCTTCATGTTCAGCAGAAAAGAGGAAGTCTTTATCTGAGCATTCAAGCCAAAGTCCTCACATTCATTCTCATGGTTCCAGGAAAGGGCATGTGACTCCAATGGTCCCGGTGGGACATTAGTGTGTCCTTTAATCAATTCACTGTGATTAAGGAGACAAAATATACTATTTGCTTAAATTAATCTGAACCCACTAGTGAACTGGAATTAAGGTTAATTCTCTTGAACTATAAAGCTAAAAATTAGGGAGAGAAGTTTTTTCCAAAGACCTTAGCAAGAGTATTATCATTAAAGAGAGGGAATGGATGCCTGCCAGCAAATAACATTGCTTGAAGGACCAGGAAGCACCTTGGAAAGACCTAGTCTTCAATGATGAGGGAAACCAGGCTTTAGAGCTTCATCCCAGGACCACACCCAGAAGAAGGCAAGAGTGGAGAGCAAGGAGGGCATCATTTTGCAGGAGTGGTAGAGGCTCTCCCTTAAAGGATGTTACAATAATCACACCAAGAAGAAAATCAAGCATCTAAAAGGTCATCCAAATTGCCCTAAAAAGATCAGCTTAAAGCTCAAATCCAAAAATTCTGACTTAAAAATAACATGGCCCTGTAGAGTTGCATAAATTGAGGCCCCACTTGAAATAACCAAATTTCACAGCCTTCAGAAAATGTTTAAAACAATAAACCCCAAAGTAAATTGATAGGTTCATCTAAGCAATGTACGTATAATAGTTACAACTACACGTAGTATCTTCCAACCGATTGCATCCATGGGATCACCGACAATAGTGGGATCTCATGAATCCATAAGCCTCAAAGCTGTTTTTCCATTTAAATGTGTAACTCTTTTTTTTTTTTTTGTAACGTATGAACTTCATATATTTATTTTTAGGCACTCTGCTCTGAGCTGCTTGCATCATGTCAATGTTTGCTGTGCTAACTTTACATCTAAAGGTTATTCAACACACTGAGATCTGAAAAAACACTCACATTTACCTCGAAGAAACTGTACTTGGATTCTGCTGTATGTTCTAATGGTGTTAAATGTCAAAAAATACTGGAAATACAAGTATTGGGAAATGGGCTGCAACCGCTGCCCTAGACGTCTTGTACAGTGAAAGGGTACGAAGATGCCAGGCGCTGCAGCTCAGGGTCGGAGTTCTGGTATCAGTCTGGCAGATTTTGAAGAGAAATCCAAATTGGAAGATAGGAAAATAAGGTAGTGATCGTTTATCAACGCCTGCAATTCACCTGGTACTCGTCCTGCATGAGAGAGGCGGTGACAATCAAGTGAAGACCTGAACAAACAAAGTAACAAAATTCTCAATAGTAAAGCTGCTCTTGGTTGAGTGTACCAAGCACTCATTTAATGCTCATGGCAACCCTGGGAAGTGGGGATATTACCTCACTTCTGGAAACAGGACAGGTGAAGTCACTGGTTACAAGGTAACATGTGCCGTTCTCAGAGATGGCACAAGTCAGCTCTTTTTTCTTTAATGATAATTTTTTATTATGTTATGTTAGTCACCATACAGTATACCCTTAGTTTTTGATTCAATGTCCCATGATTCATTACTTGCGTATAACACCCAGTGCACCATGCAATACATGCCCTCCTTAATACCCATCACCGGCCTAGCCCATCCCCCCACACCCCTCCCCTCTGAAACCCTCAGTTTGTTTCCCAGAGTCCATAGTCTCTCATGGTTCATTCCCCCTTCTGTTTACCCCCCTTCATTCTTCCCTTCCTTCTACCGATCTTCCTATTTTTTATGTTCCATTAATGAGTGAAACCATATGATAATTGTCTTTCTCTGCTTGATTTATTTCACTTAGCATAATCTCCTCCAGCCCTGTCCATGTTGCTGCAAATGTTGGGTAATCGTTCTTTCTGATGGCTGAGTAATAGTCCATTGTATATATGGACCACATCTTCTTAATCCAGGCACAAGTCTTAATGGCTTTTTGCTGAGTGAACTTTCAATTCTAACCCGTGGATCAGCCATGAGACCTCCTGTGTCTGGCACGCGTGAAAGAAGGTCCCTTAGTCGTTTCTGCATTTTTTCCAATGCTTCAAAGCTTTGGCAAGATCCTGTTGTAACTGCTGTTTCAGTAATACAACCAATTGCTCAGAAGTCAGGAGAAAGACAAACCCACTCTCAGTCTGCCTTATTTAAAGACTTTGGGAAACAAACTGAGGGCTTCAGAGGGGAGGGGGGTTGGGCGATTGGGATAGGCTGGTGATGGGTAGTAAGGAGGGCACGTATTGCATGGTGCATTGGGTGTTATACGCAAATAATGAATCATGGAACTTTACATCAAAAACTAGGTATGTACTGTATGGTGACTAACATAATGTAATAAAAAATTATTATAAAAAAATAAAGACTTTGGGAAAGCAATGGTGAGTTGGGGACCACCCACAGGTAGAAACATTTCAATCAATGCTTCACTCACACACGAGCACATGCACACGTGCACACACACACACACACACACACAGGGGGCTTGCATACTGTATCAAGGAAGGAGAGGAAGCAAGTTTGAAAATGAATTTTCAAATTCCTTCCTTGTTTTGAAATCATACTGACTTGCTTTTTATGTTTCTACCTAAGATTAGGAGATGCTTGTAGTTCAGTGTTTGGGAAGAGAAAAGAATAAAATGCTGTTTGTTTTTAATGAGACAGTAGATGTTATTAGTATATGATAATTAAAATACATTGTTACATTACAATTAACTTATAATTTAATAATAATGTAATCTGATAAATATGATCACAGAAAAAGCCGTATTTTGAATCTGCATGGCCAACGTATGATCCTAGACAGACATGAGACTTCAGTGCCTGGGTGTGTTTTCCAGTTTACAATCACAAAGTTACCAGGCAATCATCTAGATTGGGGTCTGCAAACTATGGCCTCCAGGCCAAATCCAGCCGGCTGTCAGTTTTTATCATCTGATTATAACACAACCACATTCAGTTGTTAGCATACCGTGTATGGATGCTTTCAGGCTACTGTGGCAGAACTGGGTAGTTGTGACAATGACTTGTATGGTCTACAAAGCGAAAAGTATTTATTATCAGGCCCTTTACAGAAAAAGTTGCCAGCATCTGACCTAGATTATGTGACAGCGTTTAATTTTCTTTTTTTATCTTCACGGGCATGCCTGGCAATAATTAGGCTGGCATATCATAATACAGAAATGATAAAATTCATCCTATATCCATTATTTGCTACCTTTGAAATAATCTATGAGCCGGAATATTCTATTTCCCTTTACCCAGACCGGCTGGCCACTTGATTTAACTTAACTGACATTTGAACACCTACTGTGTTCCCAAAATAGAGGTTCTTACTCTCAGATGTTAACACTCCTCATGGAGAAGGACCAGTGATTTCTGTGATTGGGGAACAAGACATGATGGAAACTCTTCCCTGCTCTTTGAAAACCCGGAACTCTTGGATGAGTTGATAAATAAATGTTTTCTCTCTTTTGCTTGCTAGATTGATTAGGAGCAAAAATAACGAGTATCACTTGCCATCAGTGATGATACCCAACGTGCCCTCCCAGTGCCACTGCTAAGTTCTTTTATTTATTTATTTTTTTAAAGATTTTATTTATTTATTTGACAGAGACAGCCAGCGAGAGAGGGAACACAAGCAGGGGGAGTGTGAGAGGAAGAAGCAGGCTCATAGCGGAGGAGCCTGATGTGGGGCTCAATCCCATAACGCCGGGATCACGCCCTGAGCCGAAGGCAGATGCTTAACCGCTGTGCCACCCAGGCGCCCCTGCTAAGTTCTTTTAATATTTGAACAGCACATTGTTACCTTACGACAATACCAAATAATTTTAACTCCCTTTTCACAAAGACTCCAATTATAACCCAATTCCTTTCAGATTAAGTACACTTTGATAGCAATTCCCTTATACCAAAAAATATAGCCCAAGATAATGGGCTGTGAGTATAGTTTCAATGCTAATAAGAGGCAGTTTAACAGCCTCGAGAAGTTCATTCTGACTACATTTTCATTGCAGTGATAAACAGCATATAATGCCCCTCAATTATAGCTTTAATGTAAAAAAATGAAGTTATAAGACAATTTATCCCAACTAAATTGTAATTTCATTTCTGAGATGTTGCCCTTTTAATAAGTAAAAACTCCACTTACCCATTCCATTGTTCTCAGGTTGGGTTTTGACAGTGAGATCGATTACAGGAAAAAAAGAATTACAGATGAAATCAATGCCACCACTATAAGTAAATTAGTGAGAGTTTGTTCAAGCCACCAAGCTTGAAACACTCCTCTCCCCTTTTCTCTCAGAGAGCATTAGAAAATAAAATGTTATTGATGATTGCAACTTTAAGTAGAATCATGGATTCCAGCCGACTATGAGCAATGAAACAAGGGAACACGTGAGGGAAGTCCTTGAGTCATATGCTCAAGTTTATGTTTTTGGACTTTATTGGAATATACTGTACATTCAGAAATGTGCACCTCTTACAAGTGTACAGCCCTATGAATGTTAACCAGCAGACAAATGAAGCCATCAACCAGATCAAGCAGCAGAACGTTAGCAATACCCCAAAAGCCAATGATGACCTCTCCTCAAGGAAAACCACTCTCTAGACTTCTGACTCTGTCCATTGACTTTGCTTGTTTATACTTTATATAAAGGAAATCAAGCTTTTGTGACTGACTTCATTCACTCCACATTATGTGGGCAACAGCCGTCCATGTTGTATGTGTGTGTGTTTCATTCTATAGGGTGTGTCTCAATGTTGTTTCCATGGATGAACTTTTTTTTAAATAATTTTAATGATTATGGATTTATTTATTGTGAGTGATGCAAAAACACAACAAGAACACAAAACCTAAGATTTTGAGGAAGCTTAGAACAAAACAAACTTTAAGAAGACAGTTGCCATCCTGTACAGGAAATGTTCCTAACAACTTTACGGGTAAGCTCGAAATACTAAAAATAACTTGTTTTAGTCAACTCGGGCTAATCAACCACGTGACTTCATCTGAAGCAAAGATGTTACATCCAAATGCCATCGTGTTGGGGTTTGGGACTTCAGCATATGAATTTGGGGAGGAGATGACCATGCAGTTCAAAGCACAACTCAAATGCCCCTAGATAAGCAAACGTCTGGACCGACTCTGTCATATCCACACAGTGGGATACGACTTCGTAATAAAAAGCAATGAAGATTGATATATACAACAACCTGGATGGAATTAAAGGCGTGCTGCTTAGGAAGAAATGTTAATCTTAAAAGGTTGCACATTGTATAAACCCAGTGATACAACATTCTCACAATGACAGAACTATAGATATGAACAGATTAGTGGATGCCAGGGGATAAGGATTTCCGAAACCCTGTTTTCTCATTTCTTTAAACTCTTCTCCACACTATTTTAGCCATCCCCTCTCGAAGTCCCGATGCCTTACACCACTTAGTTGCTGAAATGTATAACCTCCTCTTAATTCACCCCTCTCTGCTCACCATCCTCAGTCTTTCCGGCCAACCTCCTCTACTACTCCAGCTCAACATAGGCATTTATACCCATTGATCCCTGAACTTTTGAAATTGCCCCTTAATTCTTTACACCCCCACTTCACTTCTTACCAGGTAAACTTCTAAAGCCAATTGTTAGAATCGCTTCTTTGCATATGCCCTTGTCTCCTTTGTGCTCTCTCTTTGGCCTACTCACTTGAAAAAAACATGCAGCTCTAGTGAAATCCCACTCTCCCTGTATGCTCACATGCACCCGTGAACTAAATGAGGCTGGAAACAAACACAGGACTGCTCACTTGCCTCCCTTTGAATTCCTGTTCGCTCTCCACAAGAGAGTTCTTGAAGTAGCTGGACAATCATGCTACCTGTCCCCATCCATTCACCTTCCTGCTTTCCCAGGTGACTGTTTTGTACTTTCCACTCTCTCCTCAAATACTTAACAGGTCCTCCTTTGTTCTCAGTCTCATTTTACTGAGGAAGTAGAGGCGATCAGATGAGAAGCTCTACACGTTCTCACACCCACACCCACCACCTACTTGCATCTGTGTCATCTAATTCTGCCTTCTTGCCTGTTACTGAATGAGTGTCCCCTCTGCCAGGAAAGGCCAATCCCTTCCCTCATGTACTTGATCCTATCTGCTTTCATCTACTTAAGAACATTACTCTAGAAATTTCCTCTCTTTCTCCTACGGCAACAACTCCTGTCCCAAATGCTTCTCATCAGCTCACAAATATCTAAAGAAGAAAAAACCCATCTCTTAACTCACTTCTCACTCTAACCAGCACCCTTTTTCTCCCTTTCTCTTTACAGCACATCAAGTAGCTATGCTTATAATCCCTAATCGTTCTCCTTTCTCTTTGAACACCACTAGCCAGGCTTCATCCTCATCACTTGATGAAAACAAAGCTCTTGTCAAGATCAAGAAGGAACTTCTCAATCCAATGGTCAAATGTCGATCCTTATTTTACTTGATCTGTCAACAAAACTTGTTACATTTGATCTCTCCCTACTTCCTAAAGCATTTCCTTCCTTCAGTGACCACCAGGTTCTCTTTCTACCTTAATAGCTACTTATTCTCTATCTCCTTTGGCAGGTCTCCCTCATCTATCCAACCTTAGAATGCTGGAGTGCCTCAAAGTTGAGACTTTGGAACCCTTTTCTCATTACCTGAGGAATCTCGTTTGACCAGGTTCTGATACCAAATTTCTATCTCCAGCCAGACTTTTCCACTGAAGTCTAGACTCATTCTATCTAAGAACCTTCTCAGATTTTCACATGACTACCTAATAACCATCTCAAATTTAACATGTCAAAACGTTGCTCCTGACCAGACTGCCATTCCCCTCTAAAAATCTGTACCTTTCACACTTTTTTGTTTGCTAAGGCACACAATCTTGGAGTCATACTTGATTCTTCTCCTTTTCCTCACCGTATTTCTTCTCAATTAGCATATCTTATTGACTCTACTTTCAGAATATACCTATAATCCAGTCATTTCCTATTTTTTACTGCTACCAATCTCATCGCACTTATTGTAATGGTTTCCAATGAGTCTTCCCGTATCCATTCTTTCCCCCTACATTCTGTTCTCAATCAAGCAACTGGAGTGATACCATTAAAAGGAATCCCTGGGGGCACCTGGGTAGCTCAGTCGGCTAAACGTCTGCCTTCGGCTCAGGTCATGATCTCAGGGTCCTGGATCCAGCCCCTGCATCGCTGGGGGTGGGGGTGTGGGGGCCTGCTCAGAAGGGAGTCTATGTCTTCCTCTCCCTCTGCCCCCTCTCTGCTCGTTCTCTCTCTCTCTCAAATCAATAAACTCTTTAACAATAAATAAATAAATAAATAAATAAATAAATAAATAAATAACAAAAGGTATCCCTGTGTGTATCGATCATCATTTCAAAACCCTCCAATGCTTCCAGTCTCACTCAAAGAAAACGCTGACATCCTCACAATGGCCTAAAAACACTGTAAAATCCACCTTCCCCATTATCTCACTGACCTCATCTCCTATTACTTCCTCACCACCACCACCAGCTCCCTCCACTCCAGCCATATTGGCCTCCTTGCAGTTCTTCTAATATGCCAGCCCCAGTCCTGCCTCAGGGCTCTTGGATTTGCAATATCTTCTGCCTGAAATTTTCTTCCCTTGGATATCCACTAACTCCCTTACCACCTTTAGATCTTTTCTCAAACACTCCTCAGTGATGCCTTCCCTGACTACCTTATTTCAATGTAAAGTGAGTCCTGCCATACTTCCTACTACCTTCCTTGCCCGGGTGCTTTAATTTTCTACCTTAACACTTTTCGCTTATTACTATTTAATATGCCATGCATTTAACTCATTTATTTTGTTTACTATTTTTATTCCCTGTCTAGAAAGGGAGGATTCTTTTCTGTTCCTCCAATGGGCCATCCACTGCTGAACCTCCAGATAATATTGTTGCCAGTCAATATGCTTGTTATTGTATTCTTTGGAAAGTAGGAAGACAAGAGCTTCCAGAGCCCTGTGGCAGTTAGACTGGAGTCTTATGACTGATTTATGGTCAGTGGAATGTGGGTAGAAGAGCTCTAAGGCACTTCTAGGCTCGGTCCATAAAACCCTGTATGAGTGATGCTCTTTTCACTTCTTCAGCAAACTTGGAGGCCATTTGTTTTAGAAGGTAACACCTTCAGGAGAAGGAGCCTGGGTCTTAGGAAGACTGGCATGGGACTGTGACACAGCAAGAAGTAAATCCTTGCATTATGCTAAGATCTTTTAGAATCATTTAAGGAATTAACATAACTCTGAATGATAAATAAATAAATATTTGTGACTCTTCTGAAAAAGTAAAAAATTATATTATTTTTAATCAAACTCTCCTTAAAAGACATACCACTGTGTTCTCTAACATAGTCAACAAAATATAATGAGTACAAGTTAATCATTAATAACAAATATTGTCCTATGCTACACAACCAGACCTACAAAGACTTTTGCAATATATGCTGCTGTGTGCCCTTTATACTTTTCAAAAACGATTGCACTTACCATGGTTCCTTTTTTCTGCTGTTACCTTGTTTTGCTCACTATTGCATTGACTTTTTGGGGGCTTCGTTGTTGGTTCTCATATCTACTCTTAGATGTGAGAAACCCTACTTCTTCTCATTTTTGTTTTTTCCTTCGCATTTTCCCCTCACTTTTTGTGGTATAAGTCTTTGCTTTTCAGCTGAGAATGGCAAGGCTTGAATGTTTTAGCTGTCTCCACTGAATACGAGCATTTTCTGGTTTGTAAACCATCTATCATACAATATATTCTTTGTGGACTCTTGGCTTGTCTCAGCTTTTGTCATGAATACTCGTATACTCACAATAAAAAGCCTTTTCAAATTCTTTTGAAATTTGAGTCTGTCAGATATATAATCACCAAATAAAGGTAATAGAATGATACAAACAAATTTTGGGTAAATCTTTTTTTTCCCAGATTTTCGGTGAATTTACTTTATCTAATATTCTTGTTTATAAGATATAATTTTCTTTTTTCATATTTCCAAATATACTGATGGACTAAAACAATCCTTTGAAGACTAGAGGAAATGTTATCCCTTGTGGTAACACTTAAGATTATTTTCAAACACAACCTTTTTAAAACAATGTTAATCTAATCAAAATGTAGTTATAGCCTGGAATTAAATATGCAAAAAGTGGGTTTCTTAATGGTTTATTTCAATGGGATGTGAAGTTAGAATTGTTAAGAAATGCAGAATGCTAATTAACTAGAGTTAAAAGCTGGGGATGAGATAAAATATCCTGACATGAAGTCTTGATCAACCTTTCTTATTAAAAGTTCACAGGGTCCACAGTTGACCTGGATGATACAGAGCTGCGAGGTCATGGCCCTTTAGACTTCTGGGGGTTGTCCCATTTATTTATTCCACCAACCAGCAGGGGGAGACACAGAATGCTCCTTGTAACCCAAGCTGGAACTCCCTGTACCCTGAGCCCTCATCAGGCCTTTTGAGTCCAAAACAGGTAGAACAAGTTAGTCCAGTCTGACAAAGCTCACCCTTCAGTGTTTTCGTTTGCTTGAATTACAGTTGATTTTGCATTCAAGTGACTCACTAGAAGGAGGGATTTGTATTTGTTGGTTTTGCAGATACTAGACTATATCAGTTTTTTTATATAAGTAAATTTGGCCTGTGGCTCCAAAACATGGATGAATCTGATTGAAATTCACCTATTAAAAAAAAATTAAACTTCACCCAGTCTCCTAATCAGTACCTCCAAAAATCTTAGCCCAACAATCAACTTTATAGGAGCTAACAAAAGCAACACTAATAAACTTAATGACAATCTATATTAAAATGTTAAAATGTCTCGGCAGGTTAGAAGGCCCATGCTTTGTGTCTGATCTTCCAGGAACCAGACAATTTTGGTTTCAGTTCAGTTCAACACATACCTGGGGTAGGAGGACCTACCAAAGAAGATATATGCCAGCTCCTAAGTTAAGTACTAATGGCAGGTCATGGCACTTGTTCTTTGGATAGACATTTAACAAATAATTACTGGACAGTGCTACCCATGCAGCACAAGAGATGGGAATGAGGTGCTGAAGTAGATCAGAGGAAGCAGGAATTCTTTCTTCTGAAGGTGGGCTTCATAGAGAGAAATAATGCTTGAGCAAAACTAAGAAGAAAGAGAATGGATTTGGATAAGAAGGGACTAGAATGTGAAAAGTTACAACATAGAACATCTCTTTGAGCAACTCTCCTTTGTTTGTGTTGCTGGAGAATGATGTGAAGTTGGGTGGGGCATACAAGTAAAGCTGAGGAGGAAGGCACAGGACAGACAGTGGAGAATCCTGGACAAATGCCTGGGAACAGGCTACGGAAGGAATCAGGAGTACAGGGTTCTCAAAATTAGATGGTTATTCGGGCTCTATCAAGCTGATGACAAGAGTGTCAGTCATCAAGGCGACTGGGAGAATATGAAAATATACGTGAAAAGCCACCACCTTGAAGGACAAAAACCCGTGTCTTATTCTTTCAGGGAGATTCCCTTCATTATACCAGCAGAAGAGTAGTAGATATGAATTACTAGGCAACACAGGTTCTCACAAACTAAATGTCATATTCAAAGATAATTTCAGCTTCAAATTTATCTTGATACTCAACAACAATTTTTCCTTCTGCAGGCTTTAATTTTGAAGATTAAATATTGGTTCGCAGAAAGGCCTCCAAAGAGCGCCTCTCCAGGCATATCTCTGAGTTCTTCAGGTAACAACAAAGGTAAGACAACTTTGAGCAAATACCTAATTTATTTGTCCCATTTTTATTTCCCTGACTAATAATTTTTATCTAATCTTTTGCTAATTTTGCTAATAGGGATGATGGGTTTGGAGAGCTGAATTCCTATTTGTGTTATATAAAAAGTATGTGGGTTGTTGCTTTTTAGTAAGTCATTTGAAAAAATAAAGATTGGATGTGCCAAAATCCCCACCCAAATCTCACTTAACACCCCTTTCTAAACGGAAAATAAAACCCTTAAATATTTACACAAAACCTAATTATGAGTTTGCAAGCATTTTAGGTGGTTGAAAATTTAGGGTCTGGACTGGGAAAAAAGTAGAATGAGAAGTCAATATGCTGTTTTCAGCAAATAAAACAGAGGTCAACAACTCCTGGGTCATAGTCATGGTAAAGAATGCTTATACATATTTTTGACAGGTCTAAGGTTTTGCCGGTAGACAAGGAACAAAGAAATACAAAGAGGAGTGAAGGAAAGAGGAGGAAAAACAAGGAGAGAAGGAGCAAGAAGAATTGTTGACTTTCTCCGATACTCATCCAGAAAAAGCGATTTACTAGAAGTAGCATGGAGTTGTAAGAAAGGCTGGACTGTATAAATTGTTAGGCTTGGATTCAAATTTTGATCCCTCTCCTCCTGGCAGTGTGCTGTTTGGATAGTCACTGAACCTCTCTGGATCTTTTCTGTGTCAGTGCAGTCATGGGAGCCCCAATCACATAGGCTTGTTGAGATGGTTAAATGAGATAATGTGCTTAAAGTCAAGGTAAAATGGCTGCACAGAGATGGTGATCAATAAAGGTTAGTCCTTTCACTATGCCATACAGCGTAGCACAGGGTATGATGGAATCAAGGAACAGGAAGACCCAATCTTGTCTGTCTGGGGAGTCAAGCAGGTGTCCAAGAAGAACTAACCTGAGGCTAAGAAATAAAGAGAAAGAAGAAATCATTTGGGCAAAATGGGGAGAAAACTTTGGGGGGAGAGGGAAAAGGGGATGGTGAGCTTGCAGGGCTATAAGGACTGCGGACTAGCTGGAGCATGGAATTCAGGTGACTCCAGCCTTTTACATCTAGAGAAAGTAAGGGGGTCAAACCACTCAATCCTTTCTCTTCACTTGATTCTTTTTTCCTCTATTGACCAAGTAACTTTAAATTAAAAAAAAAAAACAAAACCAGTACCAAGAAAACAGTCTTTCTCTTCTGAGTGGAGGAATCTTAATCCCAGGTCACGTTTACTAATTCCTACCTAGTCAGAAAAGATGTAGAAGTTGTTAAATGAGCCAATTCTAGAAAATATATCATTCTACACTCTGTCCCCAGACAAAGGAAACACTGGTAGTGTCAACACGTTTAAACTATGTGGGTGAGAGTTGAGTGATTTCCTGGCTCAGAGCAAACAAAGACCACCTTTCTGCACTTTAAACTCTCATCATTTTTAACTCACTCGCTGCAACTCATCCTGTATGTGGCAAAGGAGAAAGACCAGCCTGCATTTTTCTACAGCTACTGTGAACCTTCCACGGGGATAGCTGGAGGGAGGTAGCATGGGAGAGATGAGGCGAAAAATTCCCTTTCAAAGGAATGTGGTGAAGATAACAGGTCAATTTTACACCATCAGCGTATGGAATCCTTTACGTCAGGAGTTGGCAAACATTTCTGTAAAGGGCCGGAGAGTAAATATTTTCAGCTTTTTGGGACACACATATGGTCTCTGCAGCAGCTACACAGTTCTGCCATTATACCATGAAAGCAGCCATAGATGATAGGTAAGCAAATGAACATCACTGTGTCTCAATAAAACTTTATTTATAAAAACCCTGGGCCACGTTCGGCCCATAATCTGTAGTTTGCCAATCTCTGCTAAAATAAGGTGATTATTATATTAACTACATTTTGCGTGAGGTATAAAAAAATTCCACACCCCAGCAGCCCATAGAGGCCGTTTCTGTTGCTCTTGGGTAATGTGTTGCTCACTTGGACTTCGCAAAGACCCTCAGGAAGGAGGGGAAGCATTCTGCATTAAGGGAAACCAATCCACAGAGAGGGTTTTTTACAAATATAATAACATTTGTAAAATACAGCATCAGGTAGAACTACTTCTCATGGACAAATGACGGAAATTGTCAGTTAAGCTTTATTTAGCCCAAATTTCGGTCTGATGAATCCCCCACTGACACCCACATTGGCCCTGAGACCATATGTCACTTATCCAATAACTTTGAAGGAACCATTGTGTCTTTTCATGTAAATCTTGCTAAGCTCATGGATCACTGACCTGCTTTAGGTGATGGGTGGCATATCAATTCATCCCTGAACACACACAACAAACTCATCCACCTTATCTCCTTCTGAGATTTTATTTATAAAGTGACTCGTGAGCTCACACTCACCAATTTCCAACCAAGGTTGCCTGACAATTTTTTTTCCCTGTCAAGATGCCAAAAGCATTTAGAGTGCTTTACCAACGTCCCACTTGCCAAATTTCCATTTTAACATCAAAGCCGTTGGAACCCCGAGACAAAGCACAAAGCCCTCTCAGCCAGTCAACTCCTATTGTTCTGTTTTGCACGGGTTAAAAAATAAATAAATGAATGGCGAAACAGATTGTTTTTGAAACTGATAACACAATTTGTTCTCCGGCTTCATATGTTAGATTTCCGCCTGCAGCAAATATTTACAGCCGAGTTTTAACCCTATCGAAATCAGCTTGCTTATGGAAGCGCTGCAACTGCCTTTCCTCCAGTACCCTTGACAATGCGGCTTTAAGACAGAAAAAGTAGTGACCTCAGACACCGTTCTATGGGCATGGTCAAGGTTTAGTTACAAGGAGACATGCGGATGGAAAACATAGTCAAAAACTTGTCGTCAATTATTTAGCATTCCCATAAACCATTAGATGGTCAAAAATATCTTTAATTGATTCCATCGCTACCTATGCTACTTATTATTTATTACTATAACAAACTTCTCCATGGGAACAGCTAATTGTACCTCCCTGGTGGCCACTTCAAGTGGAATAAGCCTTGCACAGTGCAGCCTAAGATACGCTGAAAGGTCTTCAGCTTTGGGGATTTGATTAAAACTGTATTACATGAACACATCAGCAACCATTGCCAAAACAAAACACTAATTTAAAAAATCCTTCTGCTTTACTGCTTAACACAATTGAAAGGAGCTTTGTGTGCATGTGTGCATGCGTGTGTGTGTGTGTGTGTGTGAAAGAGAGAGAGACTTGGGGAGTGGTAGCAGAAGGAGGGGGTCGCATATGTTGTCTCCCCTGCAGACAATCATGTTTAATGGAAATAATGTGGCATTCCAGGGCATACTAAGGCAGAAGAAAAGGGCAATCCTGTCAGCGGCATTATGGGTATGAGCAAAGTCTCTGACCTCATGATAGGACTGCAAACTATTGTACCAGAAAGCCAATGGTAGAAGAGGCAAATTTCTGGCCCAACTTCCCCTAAGCACACACACACACAAATCATGCACGCTTGTGCGCACACATGCACGCACACACACATACACACACCTTTAAAGAAGCATAATTGTTAATCTGCTCTTTAGTAGAAAAGACAGATGTTATGGAAATAGTAAGCCACACTCTGCTAAGAGTGTTCTGTGGAAAGAGATTCCATAGGCAGCACTCTACACGGGAAGATTTAGACAATTAAGCAACCGTTGTGAGGCATGCAGATGAATAACACATGCTAAATTAAATCAATACCAAACACTGTGTTGGAAATAGGTTAATTGTTTATTTTAAACTTCATGGAAGAAAAAAAAAGTAAGCAACAGCGGAATTCGTCAAGTACTCGAAGCAGTTTACTGGCCTAGATTTACCACAGCAGCCCAGAGAACAGCATGCCTGACGACGTCCTACGGAAGGGTCTTTTAAAAACATTTCTTTGCTTACAATTCTCAACTCATTTTAAAGAAGGTGGTGGGTGAATATGGAATTCTTAGAAATTTCAAGACCAAGACATTGAAATATTGCCCAGTAATTACAGATACTCAGGCTGAGCCTAAGACGCTAAGGGGAACGTGTGCCTCAGTTTACCACATTTATTCACGTAGACTTAGAGAATAAGAGCGAAGCCCTCTGCAATCTCTTGTCTGAGCCCGTGGATAAGCTAAGAGTCTTTGCAACATTATGTGAGTGCATCAAAAGCAACAGCCGTGTAGAGATGTCTTTGTGTCATCCCACAATACTTTAAATACTGTGACATACCAAAGGGCCAATAGCTGATGCATTTCTTCAATGTAATGCTTATGTGTAAGGAGTAAACTCCTGTGAGCTCTGATGTTAAACAACAGACAGAACAATGTGGTGAGAGCCTGCATGTTTTTTTTACATCTATTCAAAAACCCCAAATGCTGATTTTTGCATTCAGAAGAAACAGGGAAGAGAGGGAGGATTCTTTTCTTGAGGGTCTGAAGCCTGCTACCGTGCTAGAAACTTGCTTCTTAATCCCATTTTACAGATGAGGAAGCCAAGGCTCCAAAGGGTTAAATGACTTGTCCAAGCTCACACAATAGCCAGCGATGGAGTTGGGCCATGAGACCTATGTCCGACTGACTCCAGAGCTCAAGATCTTTCTGTTACCATAGCAACCTGCTGAGAACAGTCTCCAAGGATGTCCTAGGTTGTAGCTCTGAGCCTGTCTTACGATCATCCATCCATACACTGCATGACCTTGTGTTAGCTATAGCAGCATAGCTCTTCTCTAAAGTAATCCCAGGGTACAGAATATGTGTCTTCCCTACTCATCTCATCACTTTGTTACCAGGACATATGGGCCAAACTGAAGTAGTGATATTGGACTCATTAAGCACTTATGTATTCATTTTTATTTCTTTCATATATTTTTAGATTTAAACCGGTTCTACTCACAAATTGATTAAAATTGACTTTTACAGTAGATATTCTCTTATCTGATATAATAGTTGGTTATTTTGATTAATTTAATCAAATGTCCTAATTAATTTAGGACATTGTAAGCAAAAACTATATAGCTTGATCATTTTCTTTTACCTTAAATATATAAATATACATTCATTCACTAGTATTTAGATATAAGATAAAAATCTTTTCTTTGAATATATCGCTCCACTCATAATCTACCATTGTCTGCAGTTTCTAGTTTTGCTTTCCTGAAAAAGAAGGAAGAACCTAAGGATACTTTCAAAACAATCAGAATGTGGAATTCTTTTAGATAACTGGTTTTCTCCCTAAGCATTTCCACTTGCCTCACTGATGCCTAATTCTACATCATTATTTTTAGCAACTTAATGTTATTGAGTCTTTCCAAAGCATACAACTTTGTTTTCATAAAAATGATTCTATTTCTTTTTGCACGAATATTTCAAACTTTATGAAATATTTAATTAAAATTTGTATTATAATTGCTATAACACAACTGGGATAGACTAAGCATAGGATCAAGCACAACTGTCTCCCAGTAAACATTCTGTTCAATTGGTGGGAACATAAACTCGCAGGCTCATAAGAAAGGACATCATTCAGAATTTTTTCCAGACTAAATGGAGAATAGCAATTAATGTCACAAAATGATTAAACAATAGTTAGTATCAGTTAAAACCAATCATAAATAAAATAAAATGGAAGTATTTAGACTAAACACCTAAGTGTTATTGGGCACCTAACATGACCTGCTAGTTGGAGTTGGACCTTGAGTGCCCTGGCAGTAAAGTCAAAAAGGGAAACATGTTGCATTACTGTTAGAGTTCCACTTCATTGACCCATGATGGAAAGAGCCACTGTGGGCTCAGTTCCACCCTGGCTCTGAGGCATCTCAAACTCAATGAGGACTGGGTTTGAAGATACATTATTTATGTCCTCACCACCAGCAAATGGGGGTAGAGAGGGCATTGTGGAGTTATTGTTACATCATCTTTCAGATTTCTCATTAGTGACATGAATCATGGTATTAATTTGCGGTTCCCATGTTAGATCTCCAGACACTAGGGTAATTTTATGGCTATCATTAGCATGTGTCTCCTTTGTTCTTGGTGAAGTTAGGAAGGGGGTGGATGAGTGGGGGTAATGGAAGAAAACTCCTTTTCCTTACCCTCACTTTGTGACATCCTGGCTAGTTTCTATCTTATCCTTTCTCCATCAGTGGTTCTCCTGGGATACCACCCAGCTAGGGTGTGGCACTTAAAACAGGTATGGAAAATACACATTTTTGTCTACAGAGATAAACTTTTCTGAAGACTCAGGAAGGTATTCATCACACAGATCCCTGAAAAATATCTTGTGTAATAGGAGACAATGTATTCAAGCTGGATTTTGGCAAAAAAAATAATTCAGAAATGTACAAAGTGAATACAGAGATGAATGGCACTTCTGTTCTTTAAAAAGACTAAGGATTCTGTTAATCGTTACAAGCTTAAATATAACATTTCATTCATAGGAAGTGTAAGGTTGGATCGTTTTTGTCCTTTCCCAGTTTTATCCTCTCATAGCTTATATTCATTCCTTTGTCCATTTTCAAGTAAAGGTACGTGTTTTGGGAACTGTGAAAGTTTAGAACCAGAAGGAATTCAAAGGTCATTTCATCCAACTTTATCATTGAACAATGAGAACAACCTCTGTAATATTAAGGAACAAGGAAACCTTCCAAATCCTACAGGTTCCCCTGTTAGTATTCTCTTTTGGCACCATGGTCTGGAGGCGGCCAAAGATTAATAAATAGAACAGGAAGCGGATTCCTGCTGAGTCTGGAAGAAATGGTTGACAAGCAGATCTTGTTTTTGTTTACTCCTTACAAGTGTGCCTGACACGTATTACTTGCCATGTATTATTGTTACCTTGCACCCTCTGTTAACTGTGCCTGTTCGAACAGTGGCTGCCTGATTCCTTGGCGGGGATGTAACATCAGAAGAGTATTTGGAATCAATACATTCCGACCAAGATATTCTGTGGGGATGTTATCCTGGACTACCAGAGATGTTTTGCTGTGACGCACAAGCATCTTACTTTTAGAATGAGATCAAAATATCCTTCCGGAGACATTGCTCTACTCATTTCAGTCTATCTATTATATTGAATTTCTAAATTATGAATATGAGGAATGCTTTTCAGCTGTTTTCTTCCTTTGCATTTAATTTTTTCTCCCCCCCAACCCTGCCTCCCAGGCAGGGAGGGACACCCAGGATTCCCCATCTCAGTCAATGACAACAACAATCACCCAGTTTTGCGAGCTGGAAACTTGCAAATTATTCTGGATTGCTAATTTTACCTTCCTCCCATTTTCAATCCATCCACAAGTTCCCTTGGTTCTACTGCCATCACCGGTCTTGCATCTTTCGGCTCCTCTCCACCTCTGTCCCTGGCACCCTGACAGCCACCTCTCGCCTAGACAATCAGAACTATCCCCTGATGGTGCAAGAGCTCCCTGGTTGCCATTCTTGCCTCCCTCCAATCTATGATATTGCAGCAGCCAAAACTATGCTCTCAAAACCAAAATCAGATTATGTCTCTTTTCTGTTTAGAAAATCTCCTGGCTTTTTTCTACCTCCAGGTCTTTATGCTCTGCTATTTTACTGAAATAATTTTTACACTCTTCACATGGATAGTTCTTTCTCATCTCCCAGATTTCAGAATAAATGTCACCTCCCCAATGGGACCTCACTAGCCATCCTTTCTGAAGTTGGTCCCCCACTCTGTTATTATCTCACTCATGCTGTCTCTTTCATAGTGTTTGTCACTGTAATTATTTATTTGTCTGTTTGTAATCTGTGTATTCTACTACAAAATTTAAGGAACATTAGAGAGGGGCTCTGTTTATCTCATTCATCACTTTATCCCCATAGCATACAATGGACTCTCCATAAATATTTGCTGAATGAATGACTGAATAAATGGATGAAGTGGGTCAGTTGTCATAAGCACTTGGGGCTGCCTTTAAGGAGATGGAAAGGAGAGGAAACGGAAACTGAGAAACATCATGTGAAACAAGCACTGTAGGTTTTCGCTTCCTTATGTGAGGGAAGGTGACTTACTCATTTCTTGTTTCTAGTACTTAGCGCAGCGTCTGGAACAGCACACGAGCTTCGGAAACACCTGCTCTGTGAATGAATGAAGTAATGGATGATGGGAACGTGCAGCTAAAAGAAAAACGATGTAAACCTCGCCGTTTGGATGAACAGCTATGTGCAAACACATGGAAGTTGTTTTGCAATTAACAGTATTGTTGACGATGTCATTATTCAGGCAGTGATTAAGAGTTCTTTTATTAGAATTCATTGTTTCATACATGGAGAACAGGAGTCAGGCTTCTGTTCATCAATTTTTAACCTAGTTATGCCAGTGTCTTCTTTCATGATTCTGAATAGCTCACTCAACTGCTTGGGATCTCAGTCCTTCTTCTTTTTTGAAAGTTTGGTCATTAACGCTACAATCTGATTAATAATTGGCTAATATAAACTAATGAAGCATCAAACTTTACATCGGAATCTGTATGGTGATTAACATAATATAATAAAATAAAAAAATAAAATAAAATAAAATAATTGGCTAATATTACCAATAACATGAATACTACTACGATTATTATTAATACGAATATTAGCAAATTAATATGGAAAACTTACAATGTGGAAATGGTTTTCTGATATTATTACACTTAAATATATTTGCAATTATTGTGGAAATAAGACCACAGACTCAGAAACCTAACATTTTTGTTTACATGGACCCTCAATCCAGGAAGAGAGGAGGAAGATTGACCGCCAACCAAGAGCAAAGGACTATCACACCTCAGTTCTTAACATATTAATCTTTAAAGATTCTCTTTTATTATGAGTAAGCCCCCAAGTCTCCCCCACATAAGTATTCCAGAATTTATTTGGGAATCCACTGGAAAGGGGGACTCTTAGACTCAAAATAAACACACATCACAAGGTTGATGACAAACATTTGAATAGCTATTCTTGTATATTGTGAATCATGGAACATCTCCAGGAGCAAGGTAAAAAAATACCTCTGGAAGGAGATTCAGGTATACATTTAAGAAGAAAGGGAACCACAGTTTTCATGAAGAAGAACAAAAGAAAGCTAATTTCAGCTTCCTGGCATTTTCATTCCATCAACAAGCCCTACTAATTCTGTCACCAACATCTGTCTGTTTTACATATTCCAGCTCCTCTCCATCTTTTTCAGGTATTTAATCTGATCATACCCCTCTCTGAAAATCCTTCAATGGTTCACTGTTGCTTCTAGAATAATATCTGAACACAACCCTGTAAGCCATGTGAAAATCTTCATGATTGAAGGGCAATAGAGCCTATGAATTCTAAAGCTTGACTGTTTAGGTGTGAATCCTAGTTCTGACACTGTCCTGCTGTGTGACCTTGGACAAGTTACCTAACCTCTCTGCACCTTGCATTCTTCATTTGTAACATGTGAATGATAATAGGAAAGGACTCGTAAGGTTGCTGTAAAGATTAAATAAGTCAATTCACACAGAGCATTTAGGATAATTCCTGGCACATTATAAACACTGTATTAGATTTTATTATGATTTATGATGGACTAGTGAAGTGTATTAGCAGATTGCTGTTGGATATTGGGTTGTCTTGATCAGGAATTAGCAGTAATCGAGCTACTTTTATTTGAGTGGCTCTGGGCTTTATCACAAAAAAATGTGAAAAGGAGATAAAATGAATGAGCCCTGGGTTGATAAGGTAGAAAGAGAAATGCCGTCAGTAGAGGTAACAGGCTTCCTGGAATCAAACAGAAGAAACTCCTAAGTGTATAAAACATGGGGGGAGCGCCATTGAAATGTGAAAGAAGCCAGCTGGGCAATCTACACATTCCTGGTGCAGTCTGTAGTTTCTGGTTAAGCCACATGATCTCAAATTGTCCAGCTTCTGGTGACAGGACTAACCAGTGGTCGATTAAATATCAGTGGAGATGTTTCTTGCAGATGGTCTAGGGAATCTTGGGGCTACAAAAAATGTCTAGAATAGCAACTGAAATCCCAGGAATCTTCTGCGTACTAAATGCCTATGTCAACATCCTACTCTGAAGAAATTGGGCTGAGACGGTTTGGGGCTCCCTGGGATCTGTACTCTGCCCCCGCCCTTCCCAAGATGGATCTGCCTGACAGCTGTTTAGTGTCCTGCCTTAGTGTCCCTACACTGCCTTCCACTCCTCCAGGACTCTCCATGTGAGAACAGGGACTGGGATGGTGATGACTAGGTGGACCAATCACCAGTCACATTACATTCAGATTTTTATTATTACCAGGGCGGGTTACCGCTGGGTTTGACTCATCACATTTTCTCAGGGATTTTTGTTGTTTTGCACCCAATATTTAGAGCCCAATTTTTAATGAATTTTCAGGTCTTGTAAACCTGAACACAATCCAGACTCAAGATCACAGCCCTTTTCATTAAAATAATTATTACAATACAATTTTTGAAAATGTATAGAAATTGAATCATTGGTAGTGCCGTAATTCTAAGGATTACAATTATGACTTACATTAGAGTATTACAGAATAGAGTTTAGTATTGCTATCCTTTAATGTGTGTGTGTGTGTGTGTGTGTGTGTGTGGTGGGGCACCTGGGTGGCTCAGTCAGTTAAGTGTCCCACTCTTGATTTAGGCTCAGGTCGTGATCCCAGGGTCATGAGATCAAGCCCCACATGGAGCCTGCTTAAGGCTCTCCGTCTCCCTCTGCCTGTCCCCCTGCTTGTGTGCTCACTCTCTCTCTCTCAAAAAACATGTGTGTGTGTGTGTGTGGCAATGGAGGTTTTGAAGTGGGAAATGGAGTTCAAAACAATGAGAAGAACATTCTAGGCACAGGAAAATATCAAACTTCACTGTTTTGTTTTTTTGGTTTTTTTTTTTTTTTTTTTTTTGCTTACTTGGCTCTTTCCTATATAAGATTGCAAGCTGTTGATGGTGGGAAATCATTTCATTTTTTTAATCCCCTGAGTGTACTTTAGTGTCTCACACATAGTGAACCCTCAAAAAATACTAGTTGAAGGAACAAATTATGACAAAACAAACATCTGTCAGAGAGGAGAAGATGACAGATAAAGAAGCTTCCTTTGCTCCCCAGTTGTTTGGAGTTTGTATCTTACGTTGTTTGTTGGTTAAAAAATTTAACTCAGAGCATGATATGCTCGGGATCATCAGTACATTCCTGTAAAAAAGGGCGGAAAAGGGAGAATTATATCAGCATAAACCGTTCTCTTGCCTGAAAACCAAGGTGAGTGTTTTGCCACCCATAATGTGAGCCATGCGCCAGGATCGTTACTATCCCTCGTGAGAAATGTGCTTGTGAGAAATGCAGAATCTCAGCCCCACGCAAGACTCACAGAATCAGAATCTGCGTTGAAATAAGATCCCCAGGTGATTTGTGCGTGTTGAGTTCTGAGAAGCATTGAGTTAAAGCCCATGCTAATTTAAGGAGTCCAGTGACGTGTTAAGTGCTCCGGGCGGCGTCATAGTGAGGTCTGAGAAGGCAGTGATTTCAAGTGGGGGTGACTAGGAGAATGATGGTCACGTTAACTAAAATCCGGAAGATGAGATGAGGAACTGGTTTGAAGTGGGAGTGAGGGAGAAGCAGAATGATGCTACTGGGCTTCAGGAAAGAGGAACTGTGTCACCCAAAATTTGCCAAGCAAATTGATAGCAATCAAACGCAGTTCACTTTCAATATCAGAAGTCCACAGATACAGAGAGAAACCGCAAGAGAGGGAAAAGCAAGGAAAACATTTTAGGTTGAACATATGTAAAAGGAAACGATATTACTTAAGGGTATTCGAACTCCTGAAAGCCCAGAGAGGCAGAAACTGTTCTAGGTCCTATCGCTCTTCATATGTAGCCAGATCATTTCCCTGGGCTGGGTTCTACCTGCCAACTCTCCATATTTTTCATTTTTGCTCTTTGTGCATTTAATACCTTGAAAAACAATCCTCTTAATATTAAAACCCATTTTGGATATCCACACTGTGTAAAATGTGTGTAAAAAGCCTCTTGGGGCGCCTGGGTGGCACAGCGGTTAAGCGTCTGCCTTCAGCTCAGGGCGTGATCCCGGAGTTATGGGATCGAGGCCCACATCAGGCTCCTCCGCTATGGGCCTGCTTCTTCCTCTCCCACTCCCCCTGCTTGTGTTCCCTCTCTCGCTGACTGTCTCTATCTCTGTTAAATAAATAAATAAAATCTTTAAAAAAAAAAAAAAAGCCTCTTAACACAATTGTTTTCAAATGACACCGTCAACGTATTTTTCCTCATTTTTGTGATCATTATTACTCACCGTTGCTTATAATAACTCTGTATGAGCCTAGAACTGAAATCTGTTTTCTTATGGATTTTTAAAAACTTTAACTTTCATTGTATGTCACTGTTACTCTTTTGATTTTTTATTTTGTCAGGTTCTTCTTGAAAAATATCACAAGCATTAATTTTTCTCAACGCAGCCTAGAATCATTTACATGAACTTTGCAAAATTATGCATATGATGGGGGAATAGATTATCTGGAAGGGGTGGGGGACAAGGAGAGAAGCGAACACTACTTAGTATAATGCACCTTTTATCGTCAGATCTCAAAGTGCTTCGCAAATATTAATATATCACATTACTTCCCTGGGAAACAAGTCAATATGATTAAACACATTTTACAGATGAGAAAACGGAAAGCACAGATTGGTGAGTGATCTGCTGAGAGCCATGACAAAGGTCACAGTGGAAGGGGGCCCAGAACTCAGTGTCCTGATACTGGTAGCACACATCACTCGTCACCAGTTACTTGGCCCTCACTTTTGTTTCAGAAAGGGAAAAAGCCTATGGTCCATTAACCCAGCATAGAGCTGGTACAAGGTGTGTTCTTCCCCCTTGCCCTTCCCACAGTCCCAATTCTCTATCAGTTCTGCGAACGTGGCTCCTTACCCCCATCTCCTGCTGCCCTCACCTCCCAGAAGAGAGGGGAACAAATTATGGGCTCACTGGAGATAAGATGAAATACATACTATGGCTGATCGTGTGCGCGTGCAACAGAGAGAGACTGTGTGTGAGTGTGTGTGTGCAAGTATGCACGAGGTGTACGTGAGTGTGTGAGAGTGCATGAGACAGCGTGTGTGTAAGTGTGAGTGTGCATGAGAGACGGTGTGAGGCAGTGTGTCACAGAGTATGAGAGAATGTGTGTGAGAGATAGTGGGAAGTGTGTGTGTGTGGAAGGGTGTGTGAGTGGGTTATGAGACAGTGTATACGTGTCTGTGAGAGACAGTGTGTGTGCGAGAGAGAGACCCTGCGTATGTTCATTCAGTATCTAAAAGGATAGTTGACATCTCTAAATTTCCAAATAAGACAGCACTTTTAGGATTATTGTTACCATTGTACTAAAATAACATGAAGACAAAAATGTTGTTCTAATTTTTGTTAAAGACAAAGGACAAATCCCCACCGAACTTTGAAAGTTTTAGTGCTTAAAGAAAGGCTACCAGAGCTCCAGACGAGAAGCTGGAGTTTCTTTTTGCCCTGACTAAACCCCTCCCAGGATGACACCCGCAGGTCGGTAAGAGTCAAAGCAGTGTGCTTGGGCCTGCCTTCCCGCGACGTCCCCTGCAGCCTGCCACATCCTCTCCCCTGTGCGCAGGCCCTTGGGGACCGAGTGTGTGCCAGATCACTTGGAAATGACGCGAAAGCTGCTCTTGGATGAGCGCTCAGTATCAGAATGGCGTAAGGGAGAGTTTGCCTCTGTAGAGTGGGCGGGCCGCTTACCCCAAAAGCACACTGTACAAGCTTTTCGTCATCCCTTGGCTCCATCCAACTTGACTGGAACTCACCCTTCTTTTTTTTTTTTTTGAACAGACTTGTTACACATAACCTTGTCTTACCCTGCCTGAATTGTGACCAGGCCATCACGAACATTTTCCCGAATGTTCTAAATCCAGCCTGATTTTTCACCTTCTAGTGAGTAAGCGTATTCACATTCAAGAAGGTCTCTCTTCTCGTCACTGGAGGACCAGCCCCCAAATTCCCTACCCTGCTGATGTCCTGAGTTCCCATTGCCGTGGCCTTCCCAAGACACGGCGAGAGTGTAAGGGCACCGGCCTGGCTGCCCAGCTGGTTTTGGGTGCAGCTGTTCACGGTGGCCACACGGCGATGTGTGCGCTGAGCCTTCCTTTGGCCCAACCAGCTCTGTCTGCCCTGCAGTGTTCATAATAATAGCTGTCATTCCTACTGGTGATAACAATAACTCTCCGAACAGAGCAAGAATCTCCCTAGTGATAATTACAAGAATCCCAAGAATTCCAAACTAAAATAACAACAGAATTTCAGGTTTTAATCCTAACAGGCTGGAAATGAAATGCGGGCCTAGAAGTTGGGGGAACCGAGGCATTGCCTACATAGTGGTCACAAAACCAGTATTTCTCCCTCGTGTTGGAAATCAGGCCGAGAGCAGATTTCAGGCTGCTATTGTGACTGAAATTTGATGACAATAAAACATTTTTACTCTATCAGAAGCAGTTTTCAGAAGATTCATTGTATTGAAATGTTTTAAAAATTCCTACAGTTTCCTGTTACGGCAGGGAAAACGGAAGAGGTGTCGAAATCAGGGCAAGTCAGGTTAAGCAGAAGGTGTACCTGAGAAATTCACATTTCTTCTTCCGTGTTTAGGACATGACCTGTACCCTTCTTGCGTGCTCTTGCTTTAAAATAATCACAGATATAACTACATCAATTTAATAGAGTAAATAATGCTAACTGAGGTTTGAAAAATAATTCTAGCTACTTTTTTACTTCCCAGCATCTGATACTATACAAAACACAAACTGGATAATGCCAGTTAACAGCCTTAAAAAGGTCAAAATAGATATATTGAGAAATGTTAAATTACTTTTAAGGGCATATTAAATTCCTACTTTCACCTCTCCTTCCTCCTTGTTTTCCTTCTCCTCTTGTAGCAAAGGTATTAAAACAGACTAAATGGGGAAAAAATCAGGAAGTAAGGAGAAATTAGTTAAGCAAGGAGCCTGGATAAAGGATGAAATATCGAAATTAGTTGTGAACACACACAAACACACATGGTTTTACAGTCTACTTTTTGCTTCTTCAAAAAAATCCAATTCTCTAAAATGACTCCCTATGCTGTTTTTTTCGCCCTTTACAACTTATAAACATGCATACTTGTGTTTCTTGCCTTTAAATCTTTAACAGTCACTCCTAAACAGACGAGAGTCATTTAAGAAACAGGTTAAAGTGTGGATTTCAGAATTCCACTTGCCTAGTCGTTCTGATTTAGTAGGCTTGCGATCGGGCACAGAAATACACATTGTTTTCACAAGCACATCTGGGGGCCTATGAGGCCGGTGGATCAGGAACTTCAGCTTTGAGAAACACATTGGCCTAAAGCCAAAAAAAGACACCTCGAGTCTTGAGCAGGCCAGCAACTGGTGGAGACAAACTTCAGCGGACAATAGACAATGAACTAATTAACAACGCCGAATATGTTACATGTGCATCTTTCTGATGACATGAGTAATTAGAAACCATGATATGGGGCGCCCGGGTGGCTCAGTTGGTTAAGTGTCCGACTCTTGATCTTGGCTCAGGTCATGATCTCAGGGACATGAGTTCAAGCACCACATTGGGCTCCATGCTGGGTGTGGAGCCGACTTAAAACAAAACAAAACAAAAAACAAAACAAAACCATTGTGACCACTGACATTCTTTTAATAAAAGGGTTACAGAGTCTACAACCCCAGGGATAAAGCCGTAGACAAAAATGAACGTGCACATCGAGGGGAAGGTTTGAGAGCATCAGTTTTTTGGGGTTTTTTTGTTGTTTTTTTAATTATCTTTCAAAGTCTGGGATTTATGAATCCTTCACTGGTTTTTACCAATTACTTCTCATCAAGTTTTATGAGATAGAAGTATTTCCAGGAAACACACCTGGGAAGAGCTATTTAATGCCAAAGAACAGTTTTCCTCAGTCCACATACGGCCTTTCTCTTAGAAACAGGAAATGGCTTTCTCTTGCAAAGATGAGTACCGTTCAAAGGATTCATGTTTTGCCTCAATTCAAAACTCATACTAAATTTGGCAAGCTGTGGTACCCGTGGAAGGGAAAGAAATTTATATTACAGTCGATAGTGCTGAATGTCTTTTTGAAATAATTTGAGTAATGCACACTCATATTAATCTTTAAAGACTCTTTAATGAGGCATTTCCCAAGAAGTTTTGATGATAATCTGTGGAGGACTGATTGGTAGTATTTACGTACTTGTGAGGGACCACAAAGTAAGATTCGTGTGAATGAGTTACTTCCTATTAAATAAATGACTCTTCTTTCACATGTGTAATAATACTTAGACTTCACTTTTTTTCCCTCTGCTCTCCCCAAGAAGTTTCTTTCTCTCCTGTCATTTGTTGTTGTTGTGGTGAAGTTATTTTTCTTGACGAGTTCCACCTACTCACTGTTAACCTGAAGGTCTTTTCCACTGTAGACACGCTGTGAATGCGCAAAAAGGAAGCTTGTTATCGCAAGATCAGCAACTCAAATTACAGCGTGATCAGAAGTGACATCACTGTGTGGTTTCATTAATGATATTAGAGGAGAACAAACTAATTTCGGTCATTCTTTTAGTGTTGCAAAACTATGCATCTTGGCTCCTTCCGTCCCATTCTTCCATCGCTCCCTGAATTGTACCAGGGATTTCTTCTTAGGACCTCTTTTTCTTCTTTATTCCAATCCATTGTGAGTGTGCAAATCTCCTCATTCAGCTCGTGTAGAACAGAGCAGAAACAAAACAAAACAAAGCACATTAACACTATTGACCTGATAACTTTCTTTTCCCAGAATAAGATCTGAAGAGAATTCAAGAAAACCACAGATACTAGAACTGATGAAGTCTACTTCCTGTGAATTTGTGTGGCTTGCTCATCAAGTCATATCCCCTTTTTAATTCTTATTCTTTATTCTGTAGTCACAGTATTTCTGCAATTGTCTATGGACCCTGCTTACCACAAACCATGATTATCATATGTGAGAACCTTGGCCCAGTTCTAGTCCTACAGCAACAAAGACCTGTACCCTGGACTGCCGTTTCACCTATGCTCCCGTTTGAGCTCTCGGTGGTAATGAAACTCTTGGTTTGAAAGAGATGTGATCGGGGGGAAATCTGCCTTGGCTCGAACTAGTCAAACTCTCTGCTTTACTTTTACAGTGACGAAATTCTGTGCGCATGCGTGTGTTTCGGTGGATGGTAGGCTATGGGGGGAACTGATGTGTGGGGTAAATAAGGGTTCTGTAATCTCATATTATGGCAGAGGAGTTTGAAATGCTGAGAAGGGAGTCTGAATGCTCCCAATGTTTTCTGGCTTCTGGGTTTGTTTAGGGATCCTGTAGGAGATCAGATGGAGCCAGAAAGAATGCCATCAAACCAACAACCATGGCGAGTCATTTAGTCTCTCTTGGCTTCAGTTTTCTTAAGTCTACACCATAGTTTCTCAGCCTTGTCACTATTGACTTCTTGGGACAGCTAATTTTGTCATAGGGGACTGCCCTGCACCCCGTAGGATGGTTAGCAATATCCCTGGCCTCTACTCGCTAGACGCCAGTAGCACCCCCAGTTGTGACAGCCCCTAGACACTGCCAAATAGACCTTGAGGAAGGGGCTCCACGGAGAACCAATGGCCTAAAATAAAACAGTTAGAATTTATGATAGCTTTCTATTCTAAGATTCCACAAGTATAACTTTCCATGACTCTAGATCCATAGCTGATCTGTTGATGCCAAAGGCCTTTTTTTTTTCAACTCTACTGGCGAAATAAGTTTATATAATTAACCCAAATTGAGATTTAGTCCCAAATATTTGTCAAGAGCTTATCTTATGGCTTAACAATAGTGGCAGTATTTGTTGGCCACTTACTACATTAAAGTGCTTTCAGTGAGATCTCTCATTTATGGGGTAAAGTTGAAGGAAGTATAATTATTAGCTCCAACTTAGACAGAAGGCAAACTAAGGTGTAGGGACATTAAGCAACTTGCCTAAGGTCTCACTGCTAGTAAATGGGGGAACAGAAGATCTATCTGCCCTAAAATTGCTGAATTTTGCCATTATTTTCTATTGCTTCAGCAGCATTTTGCCAGGCATTATTTAAGCTTTTAATATGAACAGATTGACGCCTTGTCTCATGGTACCTATAAGGAGGTATAATTACTATCCTCTTTTTTTATATGTGGGGAAAGAAAAAGGTCAGAAAGAGGCTACGTAACTTGCCCGAGGTCACACAGCTAGTAGGTGGCAAAGCTGAGATTTCACTTCAGTTGGCGAGCCCAGCCATGACTCTCTTTTGCCTTTCAACACAAAAAGCTGCAGTACTAGACCTTGACACCCTATGAGTCAATGCACGTGAGTATTCTTTTGGTGTTGTTCAATATTTAGTGAGACTTTATAAATGGTGGGAGATGTCATCCATCTTTTTTCTGTAAAGGAGTTGGTGCTATAGAATAACACAGAAATTACACTTGTTATCATAAGAAAAGATTTTTTATGCACTGTTACATAGAAGAAGAGATTTGACCCGCACTCCTCCCACTCAATCAAAGGGTGAGACATTTGAACCACCCTCAGTGGCAATGCTATCCAAAGTCTGACCAATAGCCATCCAGGTACTCCCTCATCATGCCTTATTGAGCATTCCCAATGTCCTCCACATACATGCTGGGGAAACATCCACAGACAACATATGATTCCTGAAAAGTTCAAATATTAAGAGAAGTCCACACTAATGACATTTATAGAGGGACAGAAGAATCACAGGTAAGAGAGCCAATTTTTCTAATTTGGAAAGAGCCCAACCAGGACAATCTCCCAAAGGAAGGAGACCCTTGAGTGATTGTAAAGGGTCATCAGATATCCCAGTTGGAGAGACAAGTAATGTGGTGTAAATAAAGGTAGCAATTTCAGAGAAAGAAATGTTGTCAATTAGGGCTGGAGAAAGAGGACTGCAGAAAATGAGAAGGCCAGGAAAAATAGATTAGGGTAAGAAAGAGACTTGAATTTCATCCTAGGATGACTGGGCTTTTTTTTTTTTTTTTTTGGTGAGTGACATGGACTCATCAAAGAGTTTTAAGCAAAGAAGTGGTAGAATCTAAAACTTGTGTTTTGAAAGTACTGCTGTTCACCTATGTAAAAAATGAATGGAGTTGACGTGTATCCAAGCATCCAGACATCAGGCATCCAAGCACCTTGCCACTGGGCAGCCAAATTTTTCTTCCTGGAGTTTACAGTTTGTCAGACAAACATGATGAACTAATGCAAAGCCAAGAACCAATTTGGCCCCAATTTTTCTGCCGCTGCTCTACCTTGGGGCTAATTAAACTATCCTACAGGAGTCCTCCTGGGACACATTTCCTTGAGCAATAAGGTCTAGGGAATGCAGTTACAGCTTAACCTTCTTTTCCCACAAAAGAAGTCTCCTGAGTTTAACTGGTCTAAAAACTCGTCGTGTGGGTGGAAGTAAGAGCAGGCAGTGCCAACAGCATTAATATTTTATGCCTACAAGGCAGCTTTGTAGCCAAGGTTCTCAAAGCTTTAACAAACATGCATTTTTAAAATTTCTCTATGTGGTGAAAACACGGGGAATTAGAGATAATGACTGAACTTGTGGTGGTCTCAGTCTTAAAACAGAACCTGGAATTGGACACCCCTCTCCCTCTTTGTGCTGTTCCTGGACTCGAGATGAATCCACACTGGGTGGAGGTGGACCCCTAACTAGAGAAGTGGAATATTTTGAAAGAGATGTTCTAAATGCGTAGGTCTTTATGGCAACATTGGTAAGTAGCTGTGTTGGGAAAGTATTCCCAGCTCGATGGCTACAAAGGACAACAAGGGATCCACACGAGCCACACAAATAAGCGAGGCCAGTGTAAAAATGGCAGCCATCCCATGAGGAGAAGTAGCTCCACAAGTTCCCCATCTGGGTTTCCTTCCCACCTTGCAATGACCGTCAGCTGGGAGGGAAAAGGCGCATGGATATGCATTTGCTTCTTAAACAAACCATGATCATGTCAGAAGTCAATGAAAAAGACATACAGTGCCTGAGAATTTTTCAATGTAGGCAGACTTAATACAACCTTTTTCACGGATACCGCGAGTAGATTTTTTCACTGTCAACTGCGAGAACTCTACCAAACTCTTCCCCCAACCTAACTCCCGGTAGAGCTAGTACGCTCCTCACCCGTAACTATGGCTTACTTATTTGTATGTGGCTCTTTTTCCTGGGCAACATTCGTATGAAGAGGGGCCCTGTTATGTACCTCGAAGCAGGTCCTGGCAGTTCAGTCATAGCTGGACCCTCTGCTCCATTCGATTGGACTACAACTCGTCTTACCTTACTCGTGTGGTCCGAGGAATGGAAGCAGTGTGCAGCTTCCTTCTCACAACTGTGTCTTGTCTTTCCCAAGGTCCTCCAGAATCCTCCTGAATTCTCTGACTTAACATGCTATCTACTAAGTATGCTACTGTTATGGATCATTCTCGAGTCAACAGATCCAATACGCTACACCAGGAAAGAGGAACTTAGAAAGGAGAAGGCACAATCTTCCTCCCAGCTGCCATTTTATAGAAGTCAGTGGGTAGAATTGTTCTGCCTGGGACTTCAGTTCACCGAAGCCATTCCCCATAGGTTCCATGGCCCTCAGCCAAGCAAGTAGTCCTCTTTGTTACCCCCGTTCTTTCCCCAGGAATGATGGGGTAGAGAATGGGGAAACCAGGGGAAAGGTTATATTTCCTGCCAGGATAACAAACACCTCTTTATAGCTAGAACAGCAATTCCATTTTGTGTTGTGGGATGTTTATATCAATAAGACATTTGGATGAACTATAGTTATCATCTCAAGAGGTAGTGAAACCCATTGAGCTTTAAACAGAGCTCTATCAGTAACCAGATGAGTGATTTTTAAACAAAGCAATCATGTCAGCTTTCTGGGCCTAGGTTTTCTCACTTGAGAAATGAAGGGGTTAGACTAGAAAATGAGCTTTAAGACAAAGAATCATGACTCCAGCCATCCATAATGCTCTACTGGCTTTAACGTTTTGGGGTCACTGCCTTCCTTTGAGAATCTAACAAAAACTGTGGGGGAAAAAAGGGAATACTTCAGAAATTTTGGAAATAATCCAGGGGATTCACAGACGTTTTCTGCTCACCTGACCTCAATCCATTTCCCTACTCCAGAAACCGCTCCTCTACTGCTCTGTAAGAAGGGGAAATTTTTTGATGTGCCTGCAATGGGCATATAACAGATACTCAGAAATGCTCCTTGAGGGATTGAAGTCTATCCCATGATCTATATGCTCTCTATCTTCACAAATGCAGTCTTATGTCACACCATCATCCCTCAAGATAAATTATTTATTAAATATCCACTTGCATTATCTGCAAACTAAATGGCATTATTAAATTCTGGTTCATACTCCATAGAAGCTAGACTAAGATTGTAGAGAAGTGAGAATGATCCAGAAACCAACCCATCAGTCACTCCACTAATCACCAGGGCTTCTTCAGCTGCTTAGGCTAGCATGTAATCACTCATCAAGTTCTGTATTTATTCAGAGAGGATGGTCTCCCCAAAGAAAGAAGGGCATTTTTATTTTTGTTTATTTATTTTTTGAAAGATTTATTTGTTTTTTTATTTGACAGAGAGAGAGAGAGACAGCCAGCGAGAGAGGGAACACAAGCAGTAGGAGTGGGAGAAGAAGAAACAGGCTCCCAGCAGAAATCCTGATGTGGGGCTCGATCCCAGAAAGCCAGGATCAAGCCCTGAGCTGAAGGCAGATGCTTAACAACTGAGTCACCCAGGAGCCCCGAGAAGGGCATTTTTAAATTCAAGTATATCTGAGCAGATTCCCTCAAGGACCCCAAATGAAATCTCTACTCAAGTTTGGTACAGATTTCCAGAAGGCTTTATAATGATATCTAACTCATTCAAATTAATTGGGCCTCTTCAGGAGATGATGACATCTTATTTATTTTCCTAATTTTTTTATTGTTTTTATTACCTTATTATTTTTATTACCTTTATTATCTTGAATAATCTTAATGGAATCCAGTATCATTTGAGAAAAAAAGTGTAAACCTCCTAAAATATTCAGCACAAGTAATAAGGAATCAGAGGTTTTGCCCATGGATTAAAAATCGGCTGTCACTGTAGCATCTGATTATAGTTATGATCCTGTTTATAGCAGGTGGTTTGGGTGGAAATTTCCACTTTTTTTTTTTTTTTTTTTAGCAGTACCAATAATACCAGCTAAATGCTACCCTGATTTCTCATTACCAAAGCTTGGCTTTTGACTCATCTCAGAATAATCTGGCATAATTTGTGTATTATATGGCTGCACTCCAAACTCCGTCTGCCTGGTGTAGTATGGTAAGCTAATCCAAAACATCTGTCCTGCACTTTGTGTTCAAAATCCCTAAGAGAGGATATAGAATAATGGAAAATAGATCTTCCTTTTGTGCTTTAGCTATTCAAAACTAGGCCCTTAAACAAACATTCAGAAACAAATTTGTGTTCTATAAATGGATTCCAAACACATGTTGAAATAAATAAGTGCGCAGAGCCTTTCTCCAGGACCCACACACCTGGAAACAGGCTAGTCAGCCAATCCATCTTCCAGATTCACTAAATTCTCCTTATTCAGAAGATGTTGGTAGTGGTTGGCATGAATTTTGGCCCCTCATGAGCGGGATGCCTGGTGTTCGCGCCCTTGTACACCCACGCTCCTCACACGTTAACTCTACGCTGGGACATGTGACTTGCTTTGGCCAATGAGACGTTAGCAAGCTCGATGCAAGCAGAGATTTGGAAAGTGCTTACGTACTAAATCTTATCTTGGAATATCTCATCTTGGAAGTCCCTTGCTGTTCTGAAAGTAGCTTGGTCTGACTACTGATCGGTGAGAGGCCGTGTAGAGAGAGGCCCTGGCAGAAGAGAGCTTGTCTTGAAAGTCCCAGCCCTCAGCACAGCTCCCCCGAATGAATGCAGCCAAATAAGTGACCTCAGCTATACTACGGAGAATAGAAAACTGCCCGGCTGAGCCCAGTCAACCCACAGAATCAGAAATAACAATAAAAATAATAAATCATTATTGTTTTAAACCTCAAGGTAAAGATATAAAGATTTATAATGTTATATAGTTTTAACCCCACATTTCAGTTAATACAAAAAATATATATGTTTATATCATGCATATATATATATATGTATATATATATATATATAAAACAAGATATATCTATAAGATGTAATGGTGATATGAATAGTAGTTCTTGTCATTGTTTTTATTATTCACATAGGCTTTAAACTCTAATCCCCATCGTAGGCAGGAAAGACAAATTGTCAAGTGTAAATTGTGCTTAAATTAACATCTCTTTTCCAAAAGTATATTTCTCTATATTTGTACTCAAAATAAATAAAAGCACTGACTAAGACTTATAAAATTCTAAAGTATTAAGAGATAAATGTTTATTAATTGCCTGTGCTAAAGGCTAACGACATTAAGTACACAAATACATGTTAAAATTGAACTATAAACCAAAGCATATTATATTACTTTGAAAACTTATTTTTCTTGTTGAAGGACTGTAGGCTTAAACTACTCTTTTTGGTCTCTACCAAACCAATTAGTTTAGTTGATAAATCAGGTATTTTTTCTACTTTCGTTCAAACTTAATTAGAAACTAACCAATTACTAAATTTTATCTAGTATTGTTTCAATAATAATTACCACTTATTTTGTGATTATTAAATGTTAGGAATTCTGCTCATAACTTTGCATAGATTAACTGATCAGCACAACCTGCAAAGTGGATAGATTATTCTTCCTACATTTGGAGGAGAAACAAAGATCAGAAGGAAATTTTCCAAAGTCATAAAACATATATGTGAGAGAGCCACTTCCAAATGATTGGTTGGGAAGCCTCATTCCTATAATTCTTTAACCCAAGGACCAGAAAACTTTTTCTGTAAAGTGCTAGAGATTAGTAAATATTTTTAGTTTTGCAGTGCTAGAGATCAGCAGAGTTTTGCAGTTCATACAACTCTAGGCTGCCATTATAGCACAAAAGCAGTCAAAGGCAATAAATAAATGGAGTATGCCTGTGTTCCAATAAAGTTTTATTTATAAAAACAAGTGGTAGGCTATATTTAGCTTGCACCTATAGTTGTTTTTTGGTTTTTTTTTTTTTTTAAGATTTTATTTATTTATTTGAGAGATAGAGCTTGAGTTGGGGGTAGGGAGAAGAGGAGAGGAAGGAGCAGAGGAAGAGAGAGAAGTAGCCCAGTATGGGGCTTGATGCGGGCCTCAATCCCAGGACTCTGGAATCATGATCTGAGCTGTAGGCAGACACTTAACTGACTCAGCCCCCCAGTCGCCCCACACCGATAGTTTTAAAACTTGCAACCCACTGTTCCCACAGCTTCCCAAACCAATAATGATCAAATGTGAGCTCAAATCAGAATCACTCAGTGGGCTTGTTAAAACAGATTTTTGGGCCCTTCCCCCAGAGTTTCTGGTTCAGTAGGTCTAGGATATGTCCAAGAATTTGCATTTCTGTCAGGTTCCAAGCTGATCCAATGTTATGGGGACAGGGCACATACTTTGAGAACCATTGCTGTGAGTATGCGGGACTTCAGTTGCTGACTCTAAGGGAGAGCAGCGTTCTGAAAACCTACATCTACTTTGCTACATTTTTAGTGAACTCAAGCGCCCTGAGATGGTAATTTTAATCAAATTGTTGTCTTTGTTTCCTCTTTCTCATTGTTTTATTGTGGGTCCACGAGGAGCTGGAGGGAGGAGCTATGAGGAGAGTTATAGTGAAGGTTGAACATAGATTGACAGCACCTGTCTCCACCGCCTACTCCATTCCTTTGCGCCTGTCCCTTCTCCATCTTTCAAAAATGAAAGACTTGTGACAAGTTTTAATCTTGTCTTAGACAAGACTCAGACATATGCATACAGGTAACCACATATTTGCGTATGATATTTGATGTGAACTTTGAAGGTTATGGACTTAGGATAACATAACCTTACAGAATAACCAACTGAGCTCTCTCCAGAGGTGACAAAATGCAATAAGTTCTGTTGGAGTGAGCCAAGAGACAGAAGAAACAGCGATTTTTCCGAGCGCCTTACTGAGTGTAAATGTGGAAAAAAAAGAACATTCACTACACACGATATCGGAGCCAAGTGGTGGCCTTCCACAGAATTAACCTTCGTCATTTCTTCATTTTTCACAATGATGCTATAGTTTAGAAGATTTCATCACAGGGTAGTTAAAAGCAAAGACTCCTGAGTCATAACACCCATGTGAATTCCAGGTCTTTACTTGCTGTATCTGTGAACTTGGGCATGATTTTACCCCTTCTTCTCTTCCTCTGCAAAACAGGATGTTGACTGCACCTCCTTTGAAGGTTAAATGAGGGCTAAACAAGTTAATATGTGGACAGAGACCGATTACATGGTAAATACTTATTAAGATGGCACATACCGTTGAATACATTTTATAATTGAGGCGACTGAGAGTGAGAGAGATGGACTGTTGCATTCAGGGCGATTTTACATGTGTACTAATCACCAAAACAAGCTTTGAACCTGGCTGTGGCTGATTCCAAAGCTTTGGCTCCTGAGGGAATGGAAACATAAGCCAAATAAAAGGAGCATCCAGTCCCTTTTAACAGGACAACAGGCTTAGGAACACACACCAAAGATAATCCCAGTAACCAGAAACACAGAGAACTGTCCAGGTATATAGGTTCAGAGAAGAGCGGCTTCTGTGAGAGTGGACAAGAAGGAAGAGTTGGGGTAAAGCCATGTCTGCGTGAGGTGAGGAGAGGGCATTGTGGTAAACACGAGAGACGACGGCCTTGGGTATAAGCAAGGTCATTGGAAGCAAGAGAATCTTCCTGTGGCAAAATTAAGGCCACAGACTTAGGATGACCTCCTCCCAAACACACACACACCCACACATAAACACCCTGCAAATAAAAAGAAAGAAAATCCCTAAATTAAAAAAAAAAACCCAAAACAATAAATAAATCATTTGTTCAAACATGGAATAGAAAATATTATCAAAATAATTTTCTATTCATCAATAATGATAAATGGGAAAAAAAAACCATTATTCCTTCATCATTGCTCCTCCCAGACTCTAGTTATTTAGCTAAGTAGGGCAGAGGGGAAGGAGTGCCTGAGGTAGCTGGGAAAATATTAAAGAAAAAATTTTTGTGAAAATAATTTTACAAGCCCTTCTGTTTTCCAACAAGGGGCATATCTGTCCCCGGAGCCTTGCAGCTGTGCCTCGCACAGAGCGAGCTATTAGGTTTACAGCTCCCAGAAAATAGCTTCACACAGCTCTGATTGCACGGGGCCCTCTGAGGTCCTGCTGCAGGTTTGGTTTGGTTTCACAGTGATTTTATATTTCCTGTTCAAGGTTTTATTAGTTTTATATAGATACATAAGCATGAGGGGTCAAGGGGGAGGGAGAAACACAAGACAATGGAATGGAAGTTTTAAGCTGTCATAGGAGTTTAAGGGAATAAGATGTTGCTCAAATCGTGGGAGGCTGGGGCTGAAGTCTGGATATTCAGGCCTGGATCGAAGCAAGATTTGGTGCCAAAAATCCATGCAGAGTGGACCCTTTGCACCTCCCAACTTGCACTCCCTTCCCCTACTTCTAGGCATGAGGACTAGCTCGCCAAAGCAGTTTCATTGCTGTAGATGTTAGGAACAGAGAAAAAAACACACGTATAGACCAAGGTCATTCTAAGCCTATTTGAGCTGGCGATTAAGTGCGTGGGCTCGGCAGCCAGACTGCCTAGGTGTGAGTCCATCCTCTCCTCACGTAGCCGTGGGATTTTGGACACCAGTGTCCTCATCCCTCATCTGTGAAGTGAGGACAACAGTAGAACTTAACCCATATGGTTGTATGTGTCTATAAAGTCTCATTTAATAATAAATGAGAATCAAGGGAAAAACTATGATAAATGAAAAATTTATATGTGTATATATATATTTAGAAAAGTAGCAGGCATACAGTAAATGAGATATATAATAAAGTATATGATAAAATACTTAGTACTGCCATAGTCTCAATAAATGTTCTCTCTCAGTATTATGTTTGTTACTATTATTAGTTTTGCTTTAATGAAGTATTGATTTCCATAACTAATTTGCTTCGTGTCAGTTTCCTTAAGTGCTGTCGTATAAGCTTCTAGCCCATTGCACTTGGGTCATGGTTGAACCATACAGGTAGTGGGTGTACGTTTATCTGTGGCGATTCTGACTTAGTAGATCTTTGGTGGGACCAAGGCTTTGCATTGCTGCTGGTCTATCAACCCGACCTTGAGTCACAGGGAATCTAGGAACGAGCACTTATCTGGGAGGCAGACAACCCAGGCACATGCTTGTTCCATTGTTGAATTCAAGTGGTCTTTTTAAAAAAGATTTATTTATTTATTTTGAGAGAGAGAAGAGAGAGTACGTGCATGCGAGTTGGAGAGGGGCAGAGGGAAAGAATCTCAAGCAGACTCCCTGCTAAGCGGGGAGCCCAACCCAGGGCTCAGTCTCACGACACTGAGATCATGACCTGAGCTGAAATTAAGAGTGGAACACTCAACCGACTGAGCCACCCAGGAGCCCCTCAATTTATTTTATAAAATTCACTCATTTTCTTCCCCCTGTCAGCTTGTCAAGTGAGCACTGGGAAGATGTGTAAGAACTGCAGGACTTGTATTGAGGAATACAAAGGGGACTGAGGCATGACACTCCAGCTCACAAAGGACGTACCATGTAACGGTGCAGGATGAGACACGTGACCACAAATGAATGCCATCCAAGATAGCAAGTGGAAAATGCAAGTGTTCCCTCAACTGGAAGAAATCAGGCCAAGTAACACACTTAACATTGCTTTGCCACAATTTGTCCCCCTGCAAAATGGAACTAAATTTCTTTCCACCTGGCTCTTAAGACTATATGAAGGGCATAATAAGCCCCTGAAGATAAAAGTGTTGTTGCAAGCAGCATCCTATGTAATTGTTACTGATATCAGCAAAAAAAAAAAAAAAATCAATATTCTGGTTATGAATAGGTAGGTAACCCATTTGGGGTGATTCTACTTATTATTCTGTATAATTCTTTTTGTTTTTTAAAGATTTTATTTATTTATTCGACAGAGATAGAGACAGCCAGCGAGAGAGGGAACACAAGCAGGGGGAGTGGGAGAGGAAGAAGCAGGCTCATAGCAGAAGAGCCTGATGTGGGGCTTGATCCCATAACGCCAGGATCACGCCCTGAGCTGAAGGCAGACACTTAACCGCTGTGCCACCCACGTGCCCCTTATTCTATATAATTCTTAGCATCAGACGGTCACTTAATATAACAGAAACAAAATGGCTCCCTTGACTGACTTCACAACCATGGAGCAAATGCTTTTCACACTGGGGCAAGAGGACCACATGTGGCTCTGCTTTCAGCTCATGGGCAGCATGGTAAGGTTGCGGAAGACAAGGCTCCATCTCTGTCTCTCAGTGCATGATCCTGGGTTATTAACCAGAAGGGGTTAAGAGGTAAGAAAGGGGAATCCTCTGGAGACATGGGGTCAAGTCTTCAGAGAACAGCAAGCATCTGAAACAGAATGATCAGTTGTATGCCATACTTCCCATTATGGCAATGGATAGGTATCCCATCCATCGTTTTGTCCACTTTTAGGTTTTTAGAAGGTTCCTTTTTTAGTTCTAAACAGAGTCTGCAGTTTCTGGCCACCCCAGGTCCAGACCTTCCCGTGGGGCTGCCTCACAGCTCAGCTTCTGCCTGGGCACAGTCCCACTTTCCTCCCTGCTTTCTCCACAAGTGTTGCCCTTGGGGGCGTTCCCAGATAAGCAACCTACTTGCTAATCTACATCTTTGCGTCTGCTTCTCAGGAAACACAACTTGGGATGTCTCTCACCATACCACCCTTCAAGCTGGAGGCCCATCTAAACAAAATCAACTGCTCCCAGTCCCTTGAGCAGGCCGCGTCCTCTCAACTCTCTGTCCTTTTGTGCATGTTCTGTGTCTGTCACAGTAAGCAATACCTTGCACGCAGCAAATGTCCACTAAATAGTTGTTGCTGTTGTTGTTTTTGAATGAATATACATCCCTTTGTCTAGAAGGCATCCTCCTGGCCCTTCTTCCACTAACCTCCCTTTCCTGAGTAACTCATCCTCATCTTTTCAGATAATTCCGTCTGAAGGGCTTCTCTGCAAAGTATTTTCTTGTCCTTTCTTGGAATTGCTCTCACTCCCTTTACTCTATCAGAGATTTTTTGTTGTACTGTGTTATAGTTGTTTACTTGCCTATTTCCTTCCACCCCCACACAAACCTAGATTTTTTAGCACCTTGAAGTCATGGCTGCATTTTTTTTTTTTTACTGCTGTTTAACCAGCAAATAGTAGATGCTCAATAAGTATTTGAAAATAAAACTCAGATCAGTGATCTCCTCACAGGTCTGTGCCTTAGAATCACCTGGAGAAACGGCAGAAATATAGATTCTCATGCCTGACCTTGAACCCAGTGAATAAACTCCAGCGTTAGGGCCTATTTCTGCACTTGGGAACTAAGTCTTCAGCTTGACTATTTATTGTTTCTACCAAGAAGAGATGCTTTGAGTCATGCCTTCACTTTTTTGACATTCATTTTATCATCTATTTTTATTCAAGGCTAAGCCCTTGGTCAAGGGATACACCGACCAATGATACTTTTTCTCATATGGGAAAAGATACTGTGCATTACAAAGAACCAGTTTGGTGACTGAGCCCAAGAGTTGCAGAGGCAGGTTGCCTGGGTTGACTCCTGGTCCTGCCATTCTCCGGCTCTACAACCTCAGACAAATTGCACCCTCTCTGCGCCACACCCCCCATCCTCACCTCCAAAATGGAAACAATAACAGTCCTTACATCATGAAGTGATTGAGGGTCAGGTGAGTGAATGCATGGGAAACGTTTAGAACTGAACTTGACACGTAGGAAAATCTTAATTAATGTTAGTTATTTCTCTTACTATTATGACTACTATTTTTTATTATTGTTTTAGGAAATTACCTTCCAGAAACATGTAGTTATAAGGGAGTTATTGTATAACTGTCAACGTTTACAAGTTAGGCGAGAGAATGAATAATAAAATTCACAGTTTGAGACTTTAATCCCGAGACCTACATTATCTTCCCATAGTTAGTTGCTTTTCCATGATCTCCTGGTTCCTGGCGCCTGAAGATTTTTCTCACATTTTGTTTTTCTGTCAGGGCTTTCCGAGCGTAAACAAATGTGTTCACAGTTCACCATTCTACAAGAGACTTGGGTAAAGGATGTTTTTTATATCTCAGAGGTTTGAAATTGCACAATCCTTCAGGTGTAGCATTTCAACTGACAGTGGCCTGTTTTCTGAAAGCCAGCCTTCCATACAGACTGTAGTATATCAATTTGTCACCAGCTTGGAGATCCTGGCAGAAAACTGTGAGAATTACATACCTGTAATTTGGTTTTCTCATTATAGGGACCTTGACTGTCTGGGTGCTGTTGAGTAAGGTCATTGACACTTAACAGAGAGCAGCTGGACTGGGGAACTTGATGCCAAAACTCAGCAGCCCCTCCTCTCCCCTCCGCCCCCACATCCCTCTCTGGCAGGAAATTACACCCAAACCACAGAAAACATTGCAAATGCTTGCATCCAAAGAGTTATAATTAAGTTGATCAGCTTAAATAAAAAGGCTGTGACCTGTTTTTTTACTTTGTGTAAATAAGTCAGGTGAAATAATCCATTTTACTTGTCCCCAAAGTGTTCATCCACCTAAAGGCAAGAGAAAGCTTAGATTTCACAGGATTAATCTAAGCTAACCTTGAAAAAAAGTTTGCACGTAAAAAACTCAAAAATAATACCATGAAAATCTGTGAGCTTTTTTCTCATAAAAAAATTATTTCTCAAGGCCCCCAATCCCAGATAAAGATAATGTAGATGTTTGACCTATAAAAGGTCAGTACTATGGAAAAGATTTGAAAATCTGTCTTGCAGAAGATAAACTTGTTTTGGATCACTCCATAGGGTAGAACTAAATAAAATGGATAGAAATATATGAAGAGAGAGACTTAGGGTTAATATGAGTTTGTGGTGTAAAATGTCATTGTATAACAACAGCTGGCATCCTATTTGTTTGTAGAAAGGGTGCGATTTGCTTAGGGGTATATCCCGACAAAGGCTTGAGGGAGAAGGTGAGCATCGTAGAGAATTATGTGTGGGCAGAACATTCATCTATGTGTGGTGACCTCTCCTTTGTCCCCTCAGATTTTCCATAAAATAATTAAATCAGTACAAAGCTAATTTCTAGAGGATCTTTCAAAGGAACTGATAGAGAGGCTGGATGTTGCCTCCAAGACAATGGAAGATGGAAGAGAGGACTCACATGTGACAGCTGGAATGTCGATGGACAGACGCGTGAGGAAGTTAGTTGTCAGGAATTTGCAAAAATCATGGAGAGGGCTCTGGCCTTTCAGAGAAGTTCATGATGAGTCGGCTTGAATCCCTGAGGGACGGGAAACCCTGGCTGTCAGCTTAGTTGCATGAGAGAAAGAACATTTCTACAGTGCTCTGCCAGCTCATATAGTAACTCCCTCAGAGGTAGTAAGCCCTACTATGTTTCCTCACAGAGCTGCACTCTGGTCCCCTTGGGGACAAACGAATGAGGAAACCAAGACAACCCAAGGGGCAAAAGGTGAAGATGCAGTCTGGCTTAGCGTGCTAAGTGAACCCTCTGAAGGAGCCTCAGACTCAGCCTTGGAGGAAGACGATATCAGAGAAGGTTTCTCAGAAGAGGCAACGGTGGGGTGGGGCAGGGGGTAAATCTGAACAAATAGTGCATTCAAAATACCAGATTGGTACCGAGGGAACAGCAAGCCGTTGAGCATGGCTAACTCACAGGGGCTAACGTGAGAGGCTTGTTCTGCTGAAACAAGACTAGGAAGGTAGCCAGGGGCCATGTCACAAAGAGTTTCTGATGCCAGTCAGTCCAAAGCCTTTGGATTTTATCTTGAGGACAATGGGAAGCCATTGAAAACTATGAAACAGGGGAGTAGTGTGATTATATTTGGGGACAGGACAAACTATGTCAAGAGTCTCTAGGCAACTATTTGTTTTACATAGTTTAGACATTTACTCGCCCAAACGTCCTCCTCCTACTCCAAGAACTCGTGTTTTCCCCAAGACCCACCTTCCCTCTGAGATCGTATTTGATAATACTAATCCCCTTCTTTGATCCCGTAGCATTTGTTTTTTGGTCCTGTTACCACTTCCCTCCTTGCGCGTTTTTTTTTCCCCCAATGTAAGCATTCTTCAAGTGTCATTTTGTATCCAAGTCTTTGTAAGTCATTCAGGCTAGAAATTCACATGCCTACAGGAGACAGACAGATACGGTAAATGACTAAAGCAAACCAGGGTATAATAGACATCCGTTTGTGTGATAAACATGTAGCGATACAATTGACCCTTGAACGAGGCGGGGGGTAGAGTCGCCAACCCCTTCACAGTGGAACAGTTATCCACGTATAACTTTTGGCTCTCCCCAAACTTAACTACCCATAGCCTACTGTTGTTCAGAAAGCTTACTGATCGAGGCGCCTGGATGGCACAGAGGTTAAGCATCTGCCTTCGGCTCAGGGCGTGATCCCGTCATTATGGGATCGAGCCCCACGTCAGGTTCCTCAGCTTCCTCTCCCACTCCCCTGCTTGTGTTCCCTCTCTCGCTGGCTGTCTCTATCTCTGTCTAATAAATAAATAAAATCTTTTTTAAAAAAAGAAAGCTTACTGATCACATAAAGTCAATTAACATGTATTTTGTATGTTATGTGTATTATATACTGTATTCCCACCACAAAGTAAGCTAGAGAAAAGAAAAGGTTATGAAGAAAATCATAAAGAGAAAATACACTTACAGTGCTGTGCTGTACTTATCAAAAAAAAAAAAAATCCGTGTGTAAGAGGACATGTACACTTTAAACCCGTGTTTTTCAAAGGCCAACTATACTCTTTACTTCCAAACAAAATAAAACCCAACAATAAACAAAAACACAGGGAAGTGCCAATAGAGATGTCTGATTAACCACAGCCTGGGGGAGCAGTAGGAAGTGGCGAGGTCTGGGCCAAGTAGATAACCCATTCACTTTGATAAGATTGGCAACCTCTGCTTGATCCCAAGTGATTGGGAATATGCAGAACTGGAGGTCCAGCATCTAAGATCTTTTGGTTAAAAGAAAAAAAAAAAAAGTCCTTGGAAATTCAGATTTTATTTTTAAACAAAACTTTTTGAGTTTTATTTTTTTCCTTGGGTAGGAGATTCATCTTAACATGCATGCATTTTAAAACAGTAACAGGGTCTCAAACTGTTCTGAGCAGACATTAGACAAGCACAGAAGGTTGAAAATTCCTATTTAAAAAATGGAAATTGCAGTAAGAAATGGAGAAGTCACACACATATGGTGGGGTGGTAGTTTATCCTGCTCCCTCAAAAGTTAAATCTAAACTTCATTCACATTTTTTTATTATGATATTCTGATCTGATGCTTGGCTGTGCTGAGCGGCACTGGGCCTCTCCACAAAGATTTGGTTTTCACCTCCTAGCAAAATGGCTCTGAGCAAGGGAAAGAGGCCCCTTCAGAAGTTCCCCTCTGAAGGATCTCAGCCTCCAAAGGATCTCAGCACAACCCCTTGAGGGCCAGCTCAGTGTCCTCTTCCATTTGGAGGTACACTTCCCATGTGGCACATCTCAGAGGAGGACTAGGACCACATGACCACCCCCTGCAGACAGCTGGTAGGTGTGGGGGCAGTTGTTCGAATGTGTTCTCCCTCTGATTCCTGTGCTCAGGCTGGGCCTCTCCTCTCCACATTTCTGCCAGAAAGAGATGAGGTCTCAGGGCTTGACAGGAGCCACAGGTCTATGGAAATCCAGATTTGTAGATGAAATATCCTGATATTTAAAAGTTGACTCTAAACCTTTCCAAACACTGTAGTCCAATACCAGCATATCAGTGGGACAGACACATGACACAGACCTCCATATGACAGCCTCTGTCATACATATCTATACTGCCACGAGGTTTGGAAACTTGCTTAATAAATATAATTTGAAGACAAGGCGCTCTCACTTCTGTGATTTTTTAGCACTTTCGTCTTTGTCATTCACTTGGCTTGTACTTTGGGTTGCCTTTTACCACTATTGAACTTTCATGTTTATTTCTAATCCCCTCAAATAGATGGGACCTCCTGGACGGCAGAAACCATTCCTAGAGCGTTTTTCCGTCTCCAGTCCCTAGCATGGAAGTTTCCCTTTGTAGACAAGGCACCGTAACAACTACAAAAACTAAAACGTATTAATTGCATCCTACAGATATTATGGGTAGTGATTTATTCATATTATCTCATCTGTTTCTTTAAAAAGTGTTACAAAATAACTATGGGTCATTTTGAGTTGAAATCCAAAGGTAGGAAAGGTAAAACCTGCCTGAGCTCATGTAGTTAGTAAGGTATGGAGTTGGGACTCAAGCCTAGAAATCGGGGCTCTGGAAACACTGTTCTACTGCTAAAAACACCTGCTGATGGTGGCTGGGAGGTGGGCAGCATTAGAGACCTCGAAGAAGGTATTTCTCCCGCCTCCCTCAAACTGTGATTCCACAGTGCTCATTCTTGGATAGTTAATTCATTTCAAATAGCCTTCAACATAATAATGGCAGGGAAAAAAAAGAAACTGGAGTGATCTTTCGGCCTTACGAAGACACTTGTCAGGTAGTTATTTAAGCCATCTTTAAAGAATGATTTGTAAGCTATGGACTCACGAAAATGTGTTCTGATTTTGTCCATATTTGATTTAAGTTATATGATTTGGCTTAAGGTATGTCCTTAAATATTTTTAAAATACTAATTTTTTTAAAACCTGCACATTCATATTCGATTTGAATGTAATGGCTTCAATTATATCAAGTATTTTAAAAACACTAATAAAAAAAAGAGCCCTGCACATTCAAATGGAAATTCAACCTACTAGATGTCTCCAATGTGCTAACTAGTAGTCTCCCTGATTAACCGTATAATAAATACATGTTATATATTTGAACATAAAGTACATTTATACTAATAAAATGCCACTTTTCTCTGCTTTACATATTGGAGTTCTGTGTCAGATTTCGTTTGCATAATGCATTCTGCTCTGTGAGAAAGTTGGAAAGCCTCTTCTCTAATATATATAGCTTCTTACTAAGTCAGTCCCTGCTCTCCTGCCTAATTACACATGCCTGAATAGTCAGTAGGGGCCGATCAGTATTGTATTATATTTATGGAATCTAAGACACAATCAATTGTAAGGTGTACTATTATTTTATATACCACAAAGAAAGAAAAACACTCCCATTGAAAATTTAGCATGCAATCCTTTCTGATACCTTGGATTTTAAAAAAATTAAGTTCTCAAATCAATAAAATACAGTAATTCAGAACTTGAACTCTGAAATCAGATTACCTGGGTTTGAAATCTAGGCAGCCTACATACTCTGACCTTCAGCAAATCACTAAACCTCTATCTTCATCTGCAAAATGGGACTATTATTACAAATCTAACTCCGAGGGCTATTGTGAAGGCTAAGTAAGCAAAAAAGGGTAAGGCCAGGGGCTCGGGGTCTAGTAGGACCTTGATAAATGTCTGCTCTTGTCAGTATGGCCCCAAAGAAAGCCCTTGATTTTATGACCTGCTCGTGTAGGGTTGCTCCTGTTTGGTGCCAGGCAGAGTCCAGAAATCTACTCCTCTCCTTTTAATCTCCTTTTCAGAAGCTCTTTACTCTTAGTTAGAAGAGTGAGCACACATCTGATTGAATGGGCTTTTATCCCTAAAGGAGGAGGTTTGCCTGATGATATAAAGCTCTGTTCAGATGCCAATTTAATCTCTTCTGATGGAGAGGTTTTCGAAGCTTTTAGCCCTCCTTGGTGACCTTCATATTGCACAAATAGATTTCTCCTGCTCTTGTGTCCTACAACCCCACAGTACTTCGGAAGGATGGAGTAGGCTTTCCTTCTGAAGTGTTGGTCTTGAGTGCCGTGGTGGGAAGGTTTATTTCTATAAATGATGAAAGAGTTCAAATTTTGGAGCTTACTTTAACTGTAGATCTTTTGTTCAAAGTGAAAAAATAAAGGTTCTTGGACAATTTGAACTGTATATACTAATCATTTCATATGAAATTTTTATGTGGATAAATAGGAAAGTGGCCACTCTATTCCTCACATCCTCTCAAATGCCACCCATTCCTTTCCAACTGCCTGGTAGTTACCACCAGCCCATCATATCTCAAAGCAGATCCATGGACTTCTCCAAAACAGTTAAGTCAGTGTGGGCGAGGCTATGCTGTCATGACAAATAGAACAGAAACCTCATGTCACCAACCAGCAGAGGGCAGGTGGCTCCCCTCAGCATCTCGTGACAAAAGTATCTGAGCTCCCCCCCTTGCATGGCCACACCATCAAGCACACCTTCTAAGGTTGTTTCTGAAGGAAGAGAGACTGAGAGGTCACCTCCGATGTTTGTGGAACCAGGGCTTTCAGTGGCTTATCTCACTTCCACCCACATTCCATTAACCAGAACTCAGTCACAAGGCCCTCCAAACCTGTTGATTCTACCTAATGACATCTGAACCTTCTTCTTTTTGTTCACCCTCACTAACACTGGTCTTTTTCAGATACTCTGCATTTTTCATCTGTACAATAAAAGTAATTCCTTAAGAGGTCGATTTACTTCCTCTCTCTTTCCTACTGTCCCTGGACATACATCCCTCACACTACTGCCTACATTAACTTTCACAGACCTGATCTCATTCCCCTGATTGAAAACAATTTGTGTGCCCGGAGGATAAGGACTACGTTCCTTGGGTGAATCACAGGCACTGCCAGTTGCTAGTGTACCTGTCCAGGCTTACCTCTCATAGACTTCCTTGTGTGTAACTCTATCCAGCATACCTGGATCTCTTATTTTCCTGGAAATTTCCTTACTCTATGCCCAGTCTCACACCAGTCAATACTTTTGTCTTTTGGTGGCCTACCTGTTATTGAAGACTCCCATTGGGTGTTTCCCTCCTTCTGTTAAGCCTTTCTTGATTCACCCAGCTGGAATGAAATGATCATCCAAAGAGCTTTTAAAGCACATTTGAAAGAACTCTTATTTCACACTTATTCATTCCTCTGGGTGTTTCACGTTAACTTGACTGCTTGCTCCTTAAAGATCCGCTTAGACATGAATCCCCTTATATCCACAACAGCAGCCTCAATGTGCTGAATACAGTATGCTCAGTGCATGTTTAGTAATTTAATTTTAAAACGCTTCGTAACTATTAGAACAAAAAGATACCACAGAATTTGAAATGTAAGGTTGTTCAATATATCTTCTGCTCTAACATGACGCAAAAGCCTTGAAATCAGAGATTTGTTGTGATAATACTGAAGTAATCTTTAATCTCCTTAATTTAAAAAAGTATGTTCAAGATGGAAAACAATAAAGGGGGTTGTCATTTCTGCATGATACAGTTTGGTTCTTTACAGTCTGAAAGCTCTACTGGCTGAGTATATCTGGGGCTTTAGGTAAAGAAACATTCCAGGGGGCGCCTGGGTAGCGCCGTCATTAAGCATCTGCCTTCGGCTCAGGGCATGATCCCGGCGTTCCAGGATCGAGTCCCACATCAGGCTCCTCCTCTGGGAGCCTGCTTCTTCCTCTCCCACTCCCCCTGCTTGTGTTCCCTCTCTCACTGGCTGTCTCTCTGTCATATAAATAAAAATCTTAAAAAAAAAAAAAGAAACATTCCAATAGGCAACTAGTGTTCACCAATTTAATCCTGAACCACCATCTTGATTTGCCTCTGCTCTGCTTAACACATTTTCTCTATTCTGTGTCTTACCAAACACTCTGGTTTTCAAACCTATTGTTTACTTCTGGCTCCATTGCTCTGATCCCATTCTCTCAAACTCATGACCTTTTTGAGTCCTTAACTAGATACTCTCTTGGATAGGTCTACTGACTAAGTGGCTTTATTTCCTCACTAAATTAGTTTTCATTTGGATGAAAATCCAGTTTTTGAAGCACAGTGAGGAAATAATAAAGGAATAAAGGTGTATCAGATAAGATTCTTTGGACCACAACCAGCAGCGAGCTCTAACTCAAACTGATATAAACAATATGACAAGTTATTCACTCTCACAATAGAAGTCTAGAAGTAGGATGAGCTCCATATCTGCTTTTTAGCAATTCTCTTGGCTCAGTCCTTCTCTGTGTTTGCTTCATCCTTGGCCCAGTAGGAAAATAGCTGTAGTAATTCCAGGCATCACACCAGATACAACAACATTGAAAGAAAGAAGGACAATGTTTGTTCTTCAGACCTTTCACAGAAGTTGCCCAGAAGACTTTAGTCATTTTCATTGGCAGAAATAGGTCACATGCTATTTTTAAGCCAATTACTGTCAAGGGGAATGGGATTACCCAACTAGTTAAAACTAATAATTTAGGATTGAGTGAATTTTGAGGGGTCGACCACAATAATTACGACAAAGGAGAAGGCAGAGAAGAAAGAAGGCAGGAAGGAAAAACAAACTAGAATTAGCCTTCTCATTTGGCAAACCCACCCTTTATAAATCATTACTGTATTTCAAAGATCTCTGTTGTGTCTCTAAATTTCAGGGAATTTCACCTGGGAAAATGAACTTTTTGGCCCGCAGCAGAGGAATGAGATCTCTGGAGATTCATCCTGCATTTAATGCTCAATCTATAAGGCATCTATGTCACATTTACTCACAGGTCGTTGACCAGAACTAGTCACATGGCTCAACTAACCATGGCAAGTAGATGGCAGGGAATTCAAAACTACCACATGCCTCGAAGGCAGGAAGCTAGAAAGATTTAATGACCACCATACTCCACCAAATATGCAGCCCATTCAAACAACTCCCGAGTCATAGAGGCTTGTCACAACAGAGGTTTATTTCTCATTCCGACTGCATGTTCATCATGAGTAAGAAGTAGGGTTTTCCTTTTGGAGTCACTCAGTGACCCCAACTAGTGACCCTGAGGCATCATCTCCACACATGTTTTCACCACCATCATAGCAAAAGAAAGAGAATGTGGTACAGTATGTACTAGCTTTTACAGTTTCTGTCTGGAAATGACACTTGTCATTCCACCCACATTTCTTTGGCAAAGAAAGTTATATGGCCACGCCTAAAGCCTAAAGAGGAAGGGGAACTGCAATTCTTTCCTGTGCCCAGAAGCAGAAAACTAAACTATCTGGTACGCTGCACTTATGAATAACCTGTTTACTTCTCTTTCCCCAGCGTGTCATCTTGGGTTTTCCCAAAACTTCTCTGGTTGTTATCAGGTAATAAATAGTCTCTGTCTTGTGGTAGCGAATAGTTCATGCTAGTGTAATATCAGAACTCGAAGCTCATTTGATTTAAAATCTCACCGTATACTCAGTTTGGGGTTTGGAAGACTTCAGCAGGTATTTGTGTCTGAGGGATAGAGACTTGATCACCTTTTCTCTTTCTGGATATACTTCTGCTCCCAGCCATGACTGACCCATTCTTTGAGCAAATAGTCATTAGGCACTTATTCTATCAGATACTGTTCTAGATGCTGGAGATACGGCAACGAACAAAACAAAGTTTCCTGTCTTCAAGGAGTTTTTATTATAGTAGATAAATACCAGATTAATCGTAGAAGTTCTAGAGTAAAAAATATAGTAGAAAAGGGGGTAAGAAGTGTTAAGGAAGTTTTATTTAGGTAGGGGTATCCAGAGACTGTGACATTTAAGTAGGAGTAAAGGTGAATGAGCAAACGGAGCACGAGTTTCTAAGTCAAAGATGAATAAATGCAAAACCTCTAGAGTGGGACATGACCAGGCTCATCTGAAAAAGAGTGAGGAAGACAGTTCTGTTAGAGCAGAGTGATGGTGGGTGGGGGAGAGTGGGAAGATATGAGGTCAGAGTGTAAGGAGAGACCAAGATCACATAGGGCCTTATAGGTCACTGTGGGACACTAAAAGTCTCTGAGTAGAGAAATGGCATGATATGGTGTGGGTTTTATCAAGACCATTTAGCTGCTGTGATTGGAATGGATGGGAAAAGGGGCGAGGCCAGGAAAAGAGAGACCAATCAAGAGACTACTGTAGAAATCCAGGTGAGAGGTCTTGGTGGCATGGAAGTTGTAAATCCTTTAATTTTTGAAGCCTCTCAGGGCCAGGGCCAGTGGTGAGGGAGGAGATACAATTAAGGAGTTGAAGGCAGAAAAAGTTTGACCCAACAGCAACAGTTGGAATCTCATGGAATACCCTCTGGATGGGATAGAGGCCAAGAGTTGAGTCTCTCTCTCCTAAGGCAACTTTGTGGGTTTTAGGGATTTCCTGTTGCTGGTGATCTCACATCTGCATTTTCCTTTATAGAGTCAAGGCCCCACCAGCTAGCTGGTCACATACGACCCTCTCCACCAGCTTGTGGTTTCTAGCTGTTCATCTCTTGGTTCGGCCTGCTCAGCTCCTCTACAATTTTCTCTTGGGAAGCGTAGGCAATCCAGCTCCCATTTACAATGCCTAAATTTCCCAATAGGAGACTCACTTATCAATTGTCCTGCGCAACCCAGGAAGTTCTGGCCATTTTGAATGTTGCCTAGTCTATGGCAGCATCCAAGGGCAACAAGCCGACCACAGCCTCTCATCTTCATAATGAGCTCAAAATACTGGTTCCTGTGTCCTTCAGTCTTTACAGGGGGTGTTAAGACTGCAAGCCATTCCTTGAAGCTTTGAGGTGAGGGGAAAGCATGTCTCTCCCCTCTCCTATTGGTAGGGAAAAGCAAAAACACAGCACAGGGACAATCTCCTTAAAGTAGATTCTTCCTACCAGCCTTTTCAAATTCCAGTGTATTTCTTGCCTCCCCTTATACAGACTGGGAGAGAGTGATGGGTTAATTCTGGAAGAACAAGCTTCCCATTCTTAGTTGGTCCTGCAGAAATATTCCACTTCCTAGTGTTATGAGCTAGGCCATTCATCAGCTGCAGGCAGAGACTCCAGGTCTCAAGAAAAGTTGGGTTCAATGTCTTCTTCCATGGGCTGGGACTTGGATGAGGCATGTGAGCCTCTTGGGACATACAATCTAAGGAGGCTTGGCTCTCAGGGATGTGCAGGCGCAGGGTTTGCACTTCATGACCTGATTGTGAGCCTCCTTAAATTGTATGTCCCACATGCCTCATTTGCCTCTCCTACTCCCAATCTTGACAAGCAGCCAGAAGCCAACCAGAGATCATATAAGCAAAAAAGGTGTTTGTTAAAAAGACATTTTAGGGTGACTCACAGAATTACAAAGAAAGCTGGAGAAATAAGTTTGGAGGCTGTACAGTGAGGAACAAGGCTCCAGATATGCCACCGGTGCAGTGACCACACCCCACACTGCTCTGCTGGAGACACAGCCAAGCGTGGACTGCCCACTGCATTGGGTGTGGACAGTAGACCAGTTCCACAGGGCCCATGGTCTCTGTTGTTTCTGGAAATGGATTTTACCACTGCTGCTGCTGCTGCCACTGTCACCATGGATTCTGAACAGTCCCTGCTTCGTCACTTCACTAGCTTTAAGTCAGAGTCTGGGCAAGTGATCTGAATGGCACAGTCTAGGTCATGTGTCCAAGGTGCAAGGCACTCTGAGAAAGTGTGTTATCAGCCATTTTTAACTTCCATACTGGAGGTAGGCTTATATTCCTTAGGTGGTAGATTCTTCAAATACGAAGGGAATTTAGATGCTGGGTAGCCCAAAATTAATGACAAGTGACAATCAACCAACCAATAAATAAATACTGTGAAATAACTGGAAGTTGCAGAAAGTTCTGTGAAAGAAGCAAAAATGGGGGTTAATAGAGAATGAAAAAGGGGTGATCTACTTGGAATACAGTGGTCAGTGAGGGACTTAAGCTAGACTTCAAGAAGGATCTGGCTACGGCAAAGCTGGTTACAGGTGGAGGACAGAGCTGTCGCAAAGACCTCTAGGATGAGAAGGATCTTGGTGTGTTCCTGTAACTACTAAAAGCTAGAGCATAAATGAAGGGACTTTTATGTAGGAGAATGAAGTGATCTAATTTCCATTTTTTAAGAAAATCACTTTTGCTACTGTCTGGGGAAGGAGGTGGTATGGAAAGAGTCAGACCAGAGATAGGAGTTGGGTGGCTGTTGAGGTACCCAGAGGGGAAGGAAATGGCCCAAAGATGGTGACAGCAGAGCTGGAGATAGAAGTCTGGATGTGTTGTAGCTATTTGGAGACAGAATCAATTACTTGAATATGGGAAATTAAGAAAAGAGAAGAATTCTGGATCAGCACTAGGTTTCTGGATAGAGTAATCGAACGGAGAGTTGTCACTTTTATGAAAATGGAGAAGTGGAAACCAGACAGGTGGTAAAAGTTCAAGAGTTCTACTGGGGACATGCTCAGTAGGCAATGCCAGTATGTCATCAAATTGGAAAGGCTTCCACTCAAGCTGTAAAAGTACCTCAAGGGTTGCAACAAACCAATTTGCAAACATTTTAGGTAAAATCTGTATTAAACATTCCATGACGCTTGAAGTCCAGAAACATTATGCTGGCTTTTGTCTTCGTTTCTTTTTTTTTTTTTTTAATTTTATTTTTAAAAATAATGAAATGTTTTAAACATACAGAGAAGCAGAGGAATAAAAATTTATAAGACACCTGTATGTCCACCATCCAGATTTAACAAATGTTAACATTTTACTATATTTGCTTTAGATCTTTTTAAAAATAAATAGCACTGTACAAACACAGCTCTCCTCTCTCATCCTGTTCCTCTTAACCGTATGATACCATTTATATACAATTCTAAAACATTCAAAACAATTCTATGTATTTTTAAGGACCACTGCATATGTAGTAAAATTATAAAAACAAGAATGTGAGGACACGCCAACAGCAGAACATATTTTTTGTTTTTCTAATTTAGATTAAATGTAGTTCAGTCCCCACACATCAGGGGTTCCAAGAAATCACATCTCAGTCATTTTGGAGAATGGCTTCCCTCCTCACTTGAAATCTTACAAGAAGTCTGCTATGGCAACTCAGGAACAGTGGAGAGAACCACTAGCTTTCAGTTCACCGGGGTCACATCTAAGATGCTCATTGCTTCAATCTACACAGACCTCTTGAAAGCAGGAAGGCTGAATCTTCACAGCATCCACTCCCTTGTGCCAAATGTGCCTCTAGATCCTGTTTCACAGCTCCCAGTGTCACCCACACTTAGTGTTCCATCCCAGCATCCGTGCAACCCAGAACCTTGGCACAATGCCTAGGCACAAAACAAAAGACCTACAACCACCCCCGCCCCCAATTTAATTCTGCCCAGGGTTAAAGCTTCCTCCTGCTCCTTCCATATCCCAGACTTCCAACTTTGGGGCAATATAGTTCTCAGCCACCAGCTTAACACACTAAAGGCTTTTTAACTCCCCCCTCCAATAGTTAGGAAAGCTGGCATTCAGGATAATAAGCTCTATCAACCCTCAAAGAAAAACACAGAAGTGTCTTTCCTTCTTCCCCAGTGAGCTCACAGCCAAGGCAGTAAGACACCATTCATTTCTCAGACAGTTTATCTTTTTCTACTTAACGCAGTCTCCCTCTTCTGCCTGTTGACCACACTCTCCTAAGGAGCTCGCTTGGGCTGTTCCTGACAGTCACTTCAGGAAGGTTCTCTTCTAGCACCATGTTTTGTCCTCCTCAGGAATAGTGAGCAAACGTGGGGCCCTTACATCTCACTGTTTTTATCACTCACTACTCTTGCTTCCACAGCACAGTCTCTTCCTGGCATTTTTGATCTCTAAATAATTCCAATCATTTTTTATTCTCCTCAGAACGCACTTCTCTTTTGTTCTTCCTTCTCCTGCCTTGTGTTTTGTTGGCGAATGAAAACATTACCTGATGAATAAAAGGGGGTTTCTACCAATACGCCAGTATGAAGAAAAGGAAAGTAAAATACATTTTACAGTATGAAACCTTTTGTCCACCCATCCCTCACAAAAAGAAGCACAAAACAAATAAACAAACGCTCTCATCCATTCGAACCAGCGACAGAATTGAAATATCTGCCAGAGCTACTGACGCCTATCTCCTCATACACTTCCTAATTAAACCTGCTTTTCTCGGGTAACAGCCAACAAAAGAATATAGTTTCTGACTGAATTTCAGTGTTCAGATATATCCATTTCAAGAAAAAAAGGAAGTTCCTACTTAATTCATTGAAAAGTTATATTGCAGGATCTTGAATAGACTGGGGACCTACCCACCACTTATGGCATTATTTCTCTGACACAATGGGTTTCCAGTTCCCCTTGGAAACAAACTTCGGCAGCGTAACCCACCGGTGACTCCACGAACACAAAGTCAAGTGACAAAAACAAAAATTCATACTCCTGGTATGGAAATATTTACCTTTTCTGGAAATATTTCATTTCAGCATAACTGTTTTATTTCAATTATCAGATAATTATCTAAATGACTTCCTTCCCCCAACTCTTATATTTACAGGGCAAATATTAACTGAGCACATATTTGGGGCTCTCAGAACTAAGTAAACATATAGGCCAAACACCGGTTTTTTGTTTTTTTTTTTAAGATTTTATTTATTTATTCGACAGAGAGAGAGACAGCCAGCAAGAGAGGGAACACAAGCAGGGGGAGTGGGAGAGGAAGAAGCAGGCTCATAGCGGAGGAGCCTGACGTGGGGCTCGATCCCACAACGCCGGGATCACGCCCTGAGCCGAAGGCAGACGCTTAACCGCTGTGCCACCCAGGCGCCCCTAAACGCCGGTTTTTTAATAGACTACTTCGCCTTCTTTCTTGTTTTCATGTCCAAAGTTGCTAAACAATAAAAGTAGAATATTTAGTTACTCTTAGACTGAGTTCATAAAAAGAAGTTCGTAACTACTATGCTTCCCACATTTTTTAAAGCTTTTAAAAAATAATATAAATTCATTTTTTTGCTTCTCTCATGCCTAGACTATGTACAGAACACAATAGGCATGAAATAAATATTTGAGAATGGAAAATTATCTGTCTAAAATACTTTTAGATATAACCTTGCCTGAGGGGGAGAAAAGATCATTCACAATCTCTTCGAATCCCTACATTGTATTTTCTCAGCAGCATGGTGGTGTTCCATGTTCCCTTTTTCCCACACTCTCCCAACCCCAAATCCCTAAAAGGCTGAATGCAGGAAGGCAGGACTGGACAAATCAAATGCCTCATTAAGAATGCCTGAAGAAATATGCCTAAAGATGAAATTATAGCTCTTAGACCAGCACTCAAAACCCTGGAATAAAAGAAAAGAGAGAAGGAGGGGGTAGGGGCAAAATTATGCGATTTGACCGTGGTTACTTATCCTGCAAATGTTTCTGAAAGCTACTAACTACTAATTGTGGTAAAGGTTTTTAAGCCGGGAAATGGTGAGTCTCTCTCTCTCCCTTTTCCTGACGCTCTGTAATTCATACGCAGTTTGGGGATGGCACTATGTCTTAAATACAGTAATATTTTAGAGAAATTTGAACATTGCAAGTTAACAGGTATGCCAATTTGGGGCCATAAAAGAGATACAACTCCAGAGATTTCGAATAATTTAATAAGGCGTAACCATTTTTCTAAAGTTCTGTGGTATTTTTTTCATCAGCCTAAAAAGCTCTACCATGTGGCCTAATTCCAGGCTGCAGGCAGGAGAAATTACTGACTTCATTATGCCCGCCTGGTGCTCTCCCGTAAAAGCGTTCGGCACCAGGCGTTCTCATTCTGGGAGGCTCTGCGGAAAGCTTTTGCCCTGACAGATCTCCACTGGTTTCTTGTAAAAAGCAACAGAGAGAAGGAGGTTACGTTCCATTGTGTGCCAGGCTTAGAGGTTCGTGTCCCTCTCTTTGCCTTAGAAAAGGCCCACAGCGGGGCTCAGTCCCACCCAAGTCATAATGGCCCTTGGGCCACTGAACGCCATTCAGCGTTTGCTGAAGAGAGATTAATGTTTATTATTATTGCCATTAATGCTATTACTGTTATTGTTGTTATTATCCGTTGCTTATTGGAAATGAGCATTCTGTGGTCTTTTCAAACATGCCACTGCTTCTCCTGCCCTGTGTTAGAATAGCCAGTCCCTTATCTACAAGGGAACAAAGGCTAAAAGCGAAGCCATTGCTTCTCCCTGAACTTCTTTTGGTGCAACTGGACTTGGGTTTTTATTTGCTAAGACAGATAAGAAAAAACAAAAGAATGGTGCATTAGCTATAGTGTAGCTGGCTTTTCGAGGAAGATAAATCCCCAAATCCCAGTGGCTTAATGCAATCCAAGTTTATTTCACTCATCCAAAGTCTAAGCTAGGTATTACTGATGGGCAGACAATGTTCTTCTAAGCACGAACCAAGGAGCTGGGGGGCCTTTCCTTTTGAGGCTACCAAGTTCACCTTGGTGGTTGACTTCGTTCTAGCCAGATGAATGGGGGAAAGACCACGCACGGGAGGTCTCAAAGTAGCACACCCTACTTCTGTTCCCATTCCACTAGCCATACTTAACTGCAAGGCATCTGGGAAACGGAGCCTAGTGAGTAGGAAAGACAAGATTGGAACCTGAGCAACCCTACTTCAGAGACCTGGTCATCAAGTGTCAGGATGTTGGGTCAAATCACGCGGGGGCTCACTTGTATATGGAATCTAAAAATATTGAACTCACAGAAACAGAGAGTAGAATGGTGGTTGCCACGGGCTAGGAGAATGGAGAGATACTGGTCAAAGGTACAAATTTTCAAAAAATTAAAAAAATAAAATGTAAAAAAAATGTTTTTTTAAACCTACAAACTTCCTGTTGTAAAATGACCAAGTTCTGGGAACCTAATGCACACCATGGAGACTAGAGTTGACAACATTGTATCATGTGTTTGTAAGTTGCTATGAGAATAGAGCTTTAATGTTCTCACCAAAACAACAACAACAAAATAGTAGATGAGGTAAAGGATGTGTTAACTAACCTTAATGTGGTAAACATTTTGTGATCTATGTGTAGCAAATTATCACACTGTACACCTTAGATTTACACAATGTTACATGTCAGTAAAGCTGGGGGCGAAAGTACGTGGGGGTTCTAGGTAACCTTCCCTTAGAAGGTGACATATGTGTGGATAGATAGCACAGTGGGAACAAACCTAACAGCTTTTTGAAAGTTGGACATACTTGTGGTTATTGTTTCAGAAAATTCAGCATGAGCTCTTTTAAAGGTAAGTTCCTCTTAAAGCAACTTTTACATTTTTAGGAGTGAATGGTACAGTGCTAGTCCCAGAACAGTTTCTCAAATGACAATGTTTTTTTATCCGGGGCCACTGAATTTCTAAAGAGAAAAGAACGTCAATGTCCTTTCTGGAGGGAGACATCTGGCTGCCTGAGTTCTGCTTGCTCTAGTGGAAGGTAGGGAGGTCAACTCTTCCAAATACAGATTTTCGTTCAATTTCTTCCAGTTTTTAGCCCCCAAATGCACCATATTGATGCATCTGAGCTTGTAGTGCACATTATTTCTCCTGTTTTCTGTATTTCTCTTTTTAAAAACTCTAACCTGTGCCTTCCCCCAGTTCATTTTGTCAACTTCCACACTTCCAATGCTTTGCATCGCCAAAATTTTATTGAAATTTCTCAGTTGATGATACCTCCTTCCACTGTTTGTTCTTGTGGATTTAGACAATAATCTTGATTTCTTGAGAGGTTTTTTTTAAAAATGCAGGTTCCTTGGCTTATCACTTGAAAATTCAAATAAAGTAAATCTGTGTTGGAACTTAAGTCTGTCTTATATTATGAAAAAAATTAAAGTACACAAAAATAGAAAGAATATAATAAATCCTCATGTAGCCATCACCTGGGTTTAATAATTATCAAGACTTGAGATATTTTTTCCTTGCTGAAGTATATTAAGGTAAGACCAGACATTGCATTATTTTGTCCTTATATAATGCAGTATGCATCACTAAAAACAAAGACATTTTCTTATATAACCATAGTACCATAAAATTAACCTTATTTATCTGGAACCAACTAATGTTCAAGTCCACAATCTAAGTTTCATGATCTTTTTAAAATTTATCTATAATTAGTATATTTTTCAAAACATGAAGAAAGAACACTGGTTTGTTTGTTTGTTTTTTTTTACAAAACAAGAAAAAGACGGATACCAAAGGTGATGAAGATTGACCAATAAAAGAGAATTTTTAGATCAATTTCACTTACCAATGTCAACCAACAAAAATTGTCGTGTGAACAGCAACCATAAGAAAACTGAAGTGACTATACTAATAACCAGACAAAACAGATTTTAATACAAAAAAAAGTTATTACTAATAAAGCAGGACTTTTTATAATAATGAGTCAATTTATCACAAAGATATAACATATTATAACATACAGGCTCCTAAAAATAGAGCCCCAAAATGCACGAAGCAAAAACTGACAGTAATGAAAGGAAAAATAGACAACAATAATAGCTGGAGGCTTCCATACCCACTTTCAATAATGCATAGACCAAGTGGGTGGAAAGCCAAAAAGAAAATAAGAGAGTTGAACAATGTAAACCAAATATCTAACACACATCTATAGAACTCTCCATCCAATAATAGCAAAATTTACATTCTTCTCAAGAGCACATGGAACATTCTACAGGATAGGCCGTAACATAGGCCTCAAGAATTTTGAAATGATTGCAATCATTCAAGTATGTTTCCCAACCACAATTAAATAAGAGAAGAAATTAAATAAGAGAAGAAAATCCGAGAAATTCACGAATATGTGGAAATTGAAACATATACTCCTAAAAAAACATGGGTCAGGAAAGAAATCATAGGAAAATAAGAAAATACTTTGAAATTAATGAAAATCAATATGCAATTCCCAAGACTTATGGAATGCAGCTATGCACCACATAGAGAAAAACTGATAGCTGAAAACACTATATGAGAAAAGAGGAAAGATTCAACTCAATAACATAATCTTCCACTTTAAGATACTAAAAAAAAAAAATGCAAATAAAACCTAAAGCAAGCTGAAGAAAGAAAATGATAAAGATTAGAGTGGAAATTAACAAAATAGAAAATACAAAAACAATAAAGTAAATCAATGAAACCAAAAATTGTTTTTTTGGAAAAAATCAACAAAATTAATAAACCTTTAGCTAAATTGTCTAAAAGAAAAAGAGAGATGATTAAAATAACTAAAAGCAGGAATGAAACAGAGACATCACTACTGACCTTACAGAAATAAAAAGTATCATAAAGGTATGCTATAAACAGTGGTATGCTAACAAATTAGATAATCTAGATGAAATGGACAAATTCCTCAGAAGACAGAAACTACGGAAATTGATTCAAGAAGAAATAGAAAATCTGAACAGATCAATAACAAATAAAGAGATACAATTACCAATAAAAATCCTCCCATAAAGAAAAACACAGGCCCAGTTTGCTTTATTGGTGAATTGTACCAAATGTTTAAAGCAAAATTTGATAACGCTATTGCATTAGTGTTATTTTTCCTAAATTTGATAGTAGCAGTAAGATTATGTGAGAGAATATTCTTGTTTTTGAAAAATACAACGAAGTAATTAAGGGTAAAAGGTATGATGTAATGCCCTAAAATGGTTCAGGAAAAAAAATTTTATGTATGTGTATATGTAGATGGGTGTGTGTGCATATAGATAACTGTGTTTGTGTGTTGTGGAGAGAGACACAGACAGAGAAAAACAGAGAGAATGATACATTAAGTGTGCCAAATCTTAACAATCAGAGAAGCTGAATTAAGAGTATAAAAAAGTTTATTTTTTTTTACATTTTTCTTAAAATAATACAAAGTAAGTTTAAAGCTATTTCCTAATAAAAGTTAGAAAAGTAACAGTACATTATGACCAAATCAGAATCATTCCAGGAATACAAAGATTGTTGAATATTAGGAAATCCGTAAGATAATGTATCATGTTCATAGAATTAAAAGGAGAAATTATATGATGATCTTCATAGATGTGAAAAGGCATTGGAGAAGATTCAACAATCTTGATAAAACACACTGAAATAAGAACCAATGATATTGCTTTCACACTACAAAAGATCCATACAGGGCCACTGGCCCTTCCAGATGTTAAAACCCCAAAGTAAACTTCTAAAAACTTTCTACACTTGAAACAGTATAGTAAATATTGTTGCATGTGTAGATGGAGAGATCAATAAAGAAAAGGGCACAAATGATTATGACAACATAAATCAGTGCAGGAAAGATGGAGTTTTTAATAAACAGTGTTGGGTTAACTGGATAGTCATTTTGGAAAAAAAGCAAATATGAAATTAGATACATACCTCATACAAACATCATGGGTACATTTAGACAACAGGTGCTAAAGGTAAACATTGAAACTATCAGTACTGGAAGAGAATTTTGTAATTTGGGTATGGGGAAATTCTTCCTAATTATGACTCAAGATCTAAAAACAACTAAAGATAGGTAAATATTATTACATAAAAAATTTAAAGGCAAACCCAGCAAATATAGAAAACAAAAGCTATTGGAAAACTTGTATCACAGAAGATCAGTATTTCTACACAAAGGACTACTGAAATCTGAGGGACAGAATGAACACACAGATAGGTAATGAGGGAAAGCCAGGGACAGATAGCTCGCAGATTAACACATAAAACTACTTTAACACATGAAAAGGTGCTCAACCTTACACCTAATCAGGAAGATAAAAATAAAATAACATGAAGTTCAACCTCTTGGATAGGCAAAAATCACAGGTCAACAAAACTGTGTAGAAATAAACAGGTTCATACCTTACCAGTGGGAAAGTAAAATGGTAAAAGGCTAATGGAAGGAATTTTGCTAATAATTAGAAAAATAACATGCATTATCTTTCCAACCCTATACTTCACTTCTAAAAATCTATCCGTAAGTTAGGATGCCAGAAAAAAACCCCACCTATTTATGCATAAAGATATTCCTTGAAGAAATTTTTATCATCAAAGATTATGAACAAATAATCTTTATGACACATCCAAATAATGGAATAGTGGGCAGTCATAAAAAAGAAAAATTGTTACATATGGAGATGGAGAGATCTTTGACATATTTTTAGGTTAAGAAAAGGAACAAAACAGTAAATATCCTACTTTTATGTAAGAAAAAGCAATATACCAATATAAGCAAATATAGTAAATTGAAGGAGAATTGACATCTTTATCATGCTCAAGATAAAGTGTGATTTTTAGTTAAACCTGAAGGAATGAACACATTTGTTTGTGTTAGGGTTCTCTAGAGAAATATATACATTTATTTACTTTTAATTATATAGAAATACATAATAATATATATTATATATTATATATTATATTTATGTATTTATTTATAATTTATAATTTTAATTTATTCTATTAAATTATTTATATCATTCTATTAAAATTACTTGTATATTATGTATTAATAAGTATAAACAAAAATAAAAAGAGGGAGATTGATTGATATTAAGAAATTGACTCACGCGACTTTGGAGGTTGTCAAGTCCAAAATCTGCAGGGTAGATTGGCAGACTGGAGCACCAGGGAAGAACTGATGTCTCAGTTCAAGTCCACAGGCAGTTTGCTGGCTGAATTCCTTGTTCTTTGGAGGTCCGTCTGTTTTCTTCAGGCCTTCAACTGATTGGATGAAGCCATGCACATTACGGAAGGTAATTTTTATTCAAAGTCTACTGATTCAAACATCAATCCCCCCTAAAAATATTTGCAGAAGCATCTGGATGTGTTTGACAAAATATCTGGGTACCGTGGCCTAGCCAAGTTGACACATAAAATTAGCCATTACGTGTTTATCTCCACTCCTTCCAGATACCAAGTAAAATGATAGTAAAGGAAGAAATAAATAACTGTGTGTGGTGGGTACAGAACAGAGTGAGATGCTAAGAGGTTATGATACAAGGTAATGATCTCTTTGGGAATCAGGAAAAGCACCCAAAAAAAAAAAATTGCAGTGGGGGAATAGGAGGAGCAGGATTCATTAAGCAAATGGAAGGAGAAAATGAGTTCTGTAAAGAGCAACTTCTAATTTCTCTCCTCAGCCTATGGCAAAGGAATAGGACATAAATTTAGGAAAATGGCATCAATGTAACACAGTTTTGTTTTGTTTTGTTTATTTGTTCATTTTTAAGAACAATCATGAATCCTCTTACCCAGTTCCCACGATAACCTAAAAATCTTCCGCTGAGCCTATGTGCAAAGAATTAACCATCTGGTCTTCAGCAGACCAGCAGAAAACAAACATGGACGCTCAGTGTCTTTCCCAATGACTGCCTTACTTGCCAACCTTTGCATATCTTTGATATGGTTCTTTCTCTGCTTGCCTGAGGCATCCCTTTGAGTTTCTGCTCCTCTGTCATTCTCCCCGTCTACTATGACACCCTCTCTTCCACCTGCACAGCCTTACTCATAATTTCATCAGCTCACTTATTTGACCTATGATAGTTCCATACAAAAATTGAGACGCTTTGCAGCATCCCAAACTCTTGTGCACCCTGCTTTCCCTTAAATAGGGCTGGATGGTTCTAAAAATGGTGACAGGAGCGTGGTGTGCTCCTCGCAGATGACAAACTTGAACATGTTACAGAATCTCAAAAGACTCCTCAGAAAATTCTGCAGTATAATCTGAAAGATAAGCGGTATAACGTTCTGGTTCTTACTAGCTGTAAGATTATTGGAGGTATTATGACAGCGCCGCCCTAGTCATCTCTGCATCAGTGATTATTCTGAATTGGGTCTTCTAGTACATACTCTAGTTGATAAAACAGACATAAATTTCTCATTAATTTAGGGACATGTGACTCCTTTCTTCCAGCAATGTGCTCACCTGGGCATCTAGGAGTAAATACTAATGTCAACCAAAAAACCTACTCACTTAAACGTCATTTAACTGTTATGAATGGAAAGTAATTGTTACTATAAATGTTTGGTGAATCTATCAGAAACGTGTTAATTATTTTGAAGGTTTTTAAAAAATTTTTTTCATGAGAAAGAGAGAGTGCATAAACAAGGAGGGTAGCAGAGGGAGAGGGAAAAGCAAACTCCCCTTTGAGCAGGGAGCCTGACATGGGGCTTCATCCCAGGACCCTGGGATCATGACCTGAGTGGAAGGCAGATGCTCAACCCACTTAGCCACCCAGGCACCTCTCAGAAATGCTTTAATATTTGCATAAGAATTTTCTTAGTGGCCATTACATTACTTTTTCCCTATCCCGCCTTAATGACTACAGTTCATATATCATATAGTTATTATTTTTGTTTGTTAGATTATAGTCTAGCAATAAAAATCCATCACCGATAATATAACTTGAATGTTTTATTTATCGTCTTTGAGTTTTAGTATCAGAGCAGTAAAACTACTCAGTAGCATTATAACAATTTTTAACTATTAATTTGTTAGCTTTGTGTTTTTAAGGCACACTAGTAAAATTGACTTTCAACATGGTATACACATTTTTACTTAACATTTACCATAAATGATCGATATAAAGCAGAATATTGGTGACTATGAAAAAGTTCTGAGGATAAGTAGGATTTTTTTTCTTTTCTCTTTCTTTTTCTCTTATCTTCGTCATCATGAGATCCAGGATCTGTAGCAGAAAATTACGGAGAATGTGTAATCCTAAAATTTGGGGACCGCAGTCCTATACAGCATGCCTGTGCACCAGAATTATCTTTAGCTTGGACAAATCTTACCTGGAAGGGAGTCACTGAAGGCTTTAGAGATTAATGGATCCAGTCCTTTCAAGTACATTACAAGACATGCAAACCTCCTGCCTTGCCACTGCTTGGAGTTTTGAAGGATCTGAGTTGTCAAAGAACTCCGCCTGTATTGGAATTCACCACCTCCTTCAGTGCAACCTGGAGTCTTGACCTGTTCCCTTGTCTTCTGGCTTCCAGCTGAGTTTGACCGATAGGAGGCACCAGTGGGAGATTGGAGTCCCTTGGCTCCATCCTTGTCGGGTCACCATGGTTTTGTTGCATCTTCTTTGAAAAGCTGTATTTCTTCTCATGTAGACCATTACCGCAGCTACAAGGAACTCTCTCTGGGTTCCCTTCTTCATTTCCTCCACTTGCCCCTTAGGATTTAAGGGTGGCAATGGCTCCCCACTATTGTTAGCCCTTGGGTAGTCTACCCTTCATTAGTTTCCTTTAACCCTTCCATACTGAAGCAAGGAGTTCCTTTATTAAATGCTTCTCAGTTACCCTGCTTGAGTGTGTTATTTCTTGCTTTCCTAGAAACACTCCTGTTTCTGTCGCTCAGAGATTGAGGATTTAGACTTTGATCCAAGTCCTGGGAAGGCCAGGAGGTCAAACATAGGTGTTCATTGTCATAATCCATTACGCAAAGTCTGCCTCCCACCAGCTTTCTGGGATTTGTAGTACAAATTATTTACTTTTCATGTTATCATTTTAGAAATATACATTCCTAGAAGTGCTGAAGCGGCGGCTGGCTGTAGATCATGACTGTGAACAGATCACCACAAGTCTCCCGAGTTTTATTTATGAACGTGTATTTCATGCTTGCAACTTTCTCTTATGTTGTTTGGCCCAAAGAAGCATCCCACTCACCAATCCCCTGCTTTTTCTCTGCTTTTATGTCTCACCACCTTGTCAGCCCCTCACTGAAAGAAAAAAACATGCATGTCAAGGTAATGCTGAGATCCAAAAATGAAGAGATTTTAGGCAGCAAATTAATATTCACTGCCCATACTCAGCTCAATTTCTTATAATAATTTAGCACCACATATGGTAGTTATGAATAAGCATTGATAAGAGAAATTTCCTAATCTTTTCCACATGATCCAGAAGAGAACGATTTTTAAAACTTGAGTGAGCCAATAAATATTAATAGTTCCAAAAATGGGTCCAAAACTCTAACCAATAGAAATTTGGAATTGGGGATTTGCTTTGTCTCAAAGTTACATAGACGTAATTGTTAATATTATTACGTTCGTGCCTTTGTTGGTCTCTGGACATCCAAAGGATTCTTGGTGTTGAATGAAATATCTAGAAAGACAAAATAGATGATTACAAAGAACTTTCATTCTAAAAAGCCACAAATCAAATTAGAAGGGTAAAAGAAGGGGGAAAAAATCATTTTTTCACTGTTTATTTTCTCATTTTCTTTTATCTTTTCTTATTATGAAAAGCAAAGGTGGCAGGCAGAGAGCAAATAACTGACATGTACACACAAAAGTCCAGAGTGTCTACAATTCCTCAGCAAGGACTGAGATTTGCCTCTATCTAAAACGATATCCTCGAACATGAGGAAAACAGATAATATCCTGCTCAAAAATGCAATTGAATCAGATAACTTGAAATCCCAACTGAGAAGTTCATTTGAGAAATTTTGCGATAGCAATAATCACCAGCAGTCAGAAAGATTCCTTTAAATCTTTGGCCAACTGGTGTCCAAAAAGTAGCAAGAAAAACAACATAGTACTATTGTTTTTCTCATTCCATCTTTGAAATTTCTTTTTCAAAATTCACAAGGACCCAGACTTATTTTTATCTGTAAATTTAATGAAGAGGGAACCCTTTAAAATATAGCTTACAAATTTGTGTGTCATAGAGTTAAATGCCTGAGGATTCAGAGTTCACACGAGGATGTTAGTTTTAGTTTTATTAAGAAATATGGGCACAAGGAAAAAAGAGAATAAAGCATCATGATATGAAACAATTTATATTGTTTTGGAACTGTGCATTTATGCATAAACTATAATGTCAAATTACATAACAGTTAGAGAAAAGAAGGATGCCTAATAATGTTTAGTAAACAATAAGAAAGACCTTTCACATGGTGGAGGGAAACCCCTCCTACTTTTTCTAATTTTTAAAAACAAGCCAGGAAGAAGGAATATTGTATCACAAGGACAATTAACATAGCAGAAAGGGAATTGGATTTTGGTCCTAGGTTTACCATAAGCTAGTTAAAGGACCCTCCTTGAGGCCTCATTTTCTTCAGCCCTAGAATTTGGAAGAAGAGCAGTGAGGGGGTGGACCAGATGATCTTTAAGTTTGCTTACTGTGCCAGAATCAAATGTATTCTAAATCTATCGTAAGTAAGTTCCATTTCACACATACACACACACAAGAGATAAAAATGCCAGTTGTTATCTTTTTCCTAAGGCTTTGGTTTTGTTTCAGACCTTATTTTGGAAAGGGAAAAAAAATCACAGATGAATCACTGCAAATTATGATACCAGTCATGGATCTTATCAAAATTGGCGACTCATCCATTTTCAGCAGTTTTGCTAGCCATGGAAAAAATGCAATTTCTTTCTCTCCTTTCTCCAAAGGCCAAAGGAACATGATTGCATCTTTTCTCCAATCTATAAAAAAAAAAAAAAAGGCTCTGACCATTCTTTATTGTTTTGTGCATTTTCATACTTAATCCATGGGAATAAAATTGTTCAAGTCCATGTTGAAGTCAGTCTTTTCAAAAGATTAATGTTCACGTTTGGATTTTCTGGTAGAGTAATAATATAATAAAAAGTATTTACTCTAATTTGTTATTTATTACTATTTATTTAATGTCCAGTTTAATTTTGGTTCGCAAAAATGCCAATTTCGTGTAGTCGTAAGAGCATTGAATTTTGAGTTAAGAACATAGATACTTCTGCTCATCTTTGCTACTGACAGCTGTGTGACCTTAAACTTGTCATTTACATATTGAGCTTTAATTTCCTCACCATTAAAATAAGAACACTAATAAAGTCTGTCACACATAATTCCCAAGGTTTTTGTAAAAATCAAGTAAAATAATAATATAAAAATATTTAAAATTGCTGAGCATGATGCAACTCATATTTATACTAATCATTATTTCCTTATTTATTTTGTTCTTAAATGATTCTGCTCTCCATGAAGTACTGAAATTCTATATGTTTTCCAAGATGGGATTTATTGTTAACTTTAGGATTTTTGTGTATTTTGGGGGTTTTTTGGTTGTTCAGTTCAAATCTCTAACACATCTAGCTAACCCAGGACTAGTATTGACAGAAAGTGTGAAGAAATAGTCTCACAGCTCAGGTAGCACGCTTATAGCTACAACGTACAACACACCTAAATGTCCGTGACTTGCTAAAGTGCACAATACGGACAAAGCTTCTGAAAGATACGAAATCTGGTTGTTCTGCTGCTCTCCTGTGTCCCTGCGGATGAGGAATCTTGCTTGTTGAAAGCAGTATCACTGTGATGGTGATAATTTAAAGAGAGCAAATTTTCGAATATCACCTTTATTAACCCAGCACCGTCCAAAACTTAAATCTTTGCCAAGCAGCGAAGTGATGATTTTTTGTGTTTCCCTGGGCCTCCACAATGAAGGGAGTTTTTGCTTATCGAGTTCACTGCCAGGAAATAAACTCGAGAGTAATGATTGCCATAGATCTATGGAGAGATTAAGAGTTTGCAAAGATGGTGGAATATGCAATAAGGTGGCAGTTCCATATGCAGAAGCACGGTGAGAAAGTTTCTTTTAGCTTTCTCAAAGAAAATCACAGTCACCTGGAAATTTAATAAAGTTCCTTGAATATAAACAGTCTGGGGAATTATTGGTTTTGAATTACTGGCAACAGTGAAGAGGGTTAAATACAGTTTCAGAATGAAAATTAGTTTTATTTTGTCAGGAAGTGAGTGAGCAAAGAGGTGCAAGGCAAGAAAGAGAAAGAGAGAAGATCACTGGGGCCGATACGAAAAAGTGCAACCTCAATTCAGAGATGACAGAGCAGGTGAAGATTTCCAGTGTGACCACCGCAGTGTCACCTACAGCTGAGGATACCAGAGAGAGAGAAAGAGAGAGAGCGTGAGAGAGCACCACAATGCAAATGGGAAGCAAATTTGTAGCTGAGTATTTTACTCCTTGAGTTGTGAATGAGATCTGGTCTTTCTCCCACCTTCTTTAATGCTCTCATTAGAAATAGCGGAAAGAAAGAGATGTCTAAAATTCATGGTTCCTTCTTTCCTGCAGCAAACGTTGTCATAGTACCGTTTTAATGAAAATGAGTCACTCCAGACTGCCGTGCTTGCAGTGTTGAAGTTTGGTCCTCAAACCACATACTCCAACATAACTTTTCTTGCTTTTGCTTTAGTTAAACCCACATCCACTTTCAAACCAGGTTCACATTTTCCCTCAGGCTCATTAAAGGAAGTCTCAGAAGGAAGGCTTTACATTTTTTTCACTCCTGGCATCCAGATATCCTATCTCACAATTAGGTTTTACAAATTCACAAGGGTGGAATGACCTAAAGGGTCATTTCAAGTTACCCATTATGGAGGTGGAATCAAAAACCCAAACTCAAAATCTGATGGCATTACCTAAGTCACTTAACTTTCTAAGTTCTTTAAATTTCACATCACTCCCTCACCTGCAAATAGGGACAAGCCTGTAATTTCAAGGGTCGTTTTGGGAAGCAAGTGAGATGTAATTAAATTTCAGAAAAGACATTACACTAAATGTCAACTTGACCCCTATACTTACTACCCCTTAACCCATTTATGGGAAGAACTACATCTAAAAACCATTGAGTAAAACAAAATAATTCTGTGTTTTAAAAAATCACCTAAATATAGAAGTCACACACATTCATGATAAGTTTGAATAAAGGCAAGGATTAGGAGGTAAATAAGCCCATTTTAAATCCCATCTCCATGCTTCTAAGTTCTGTGAACTTTGATTCTCAAATCTCTGTGAACCTCAGTCTTCTCTTCAGATCCGCTGATGTTTCCTTGAGTATTAGGTGAGATCATTTACTTAAAATGGATTGTTTCATTCATGCAACAAAATATTTTTTTGAACAGCTACTGTCCTAGGTGCTTGGGAACACATCAGTGAATACAACAGAAATCTATGTCCCATATAGGTTTTAGTTGTGGTGGGATAAGATAGACATGAAATAACAAATTGAATAATGTATATGGTATGCTAAAAGTTGGAAATGTTATAGAAGAAAGAAAAAGTAATGGATACTGGGGGTTTGGCAAGAAGTTTTGTGGAATGAAGGGAGGGGAAATCATGTTATTGGGTTAAATATGATGATCATGGTAGGGTTCATTGAGAAGGTAAAATTCGAGCAAAAAGTCAAAGAAGGTCAATAAGTCAGTCAACTGGTAATGTAATGAGAGCATTCTAGGCAGCAAGAACATCTAAAGCAAAAGCCCTACCGCTGGGAGGCCAATATGACTGGAAAGAAGTAAGTAACAGGGAGAACAATAGAAGAGAGACAAGAGGGGCAATAGGGACCAGATCACATAGGGGCTTAAAGGCCATTGCGAGGACTTTGTCATTCAAGGAAATGGAGAACCTTTGGGTTTTGAGCAAAGCGATGGCATGATCTAATAAATGCTTTAAAAGGATCTTTGAGCTGCTGTGTTGAGATTTCTCAACTGCAGGGACATGAGTTAATAGCTGAACAACCAGTTAGGAGAATATGGGAGAGGAATAAAGCAAGTAATAACGGAATGATGAGTTGCAAAAGTCTAGATTTAAGTTGAGGGAAAGCCCACAAGATTTTCTGATGAATTGAATATTAAGAGTGAGAGATAGAGAGTTGAGCAAGATCTCTAGATTTTCACACTAGGCAACTGGAAAAATAGAATTGCCATCAGCTGAGATGGACAAAACTATGAATTGAACAAGCTTCAAGGCAGAAACAGAAGGAATTCAATCTAGGATAATGAGCTTTAGAACATTTAGAACACACACAAGTAAAGATGTGCAAGGGACAGTTGGATCTATGAATCTAGAGCTCCAAGAAGAGGTCCGGGTTGGCTATTCAATTCAGGAGTCATCAGCCCTTAGAGACATCTAAAGCCGCAAGACTAGGTGAGATGAACAGGCAAGTGAATAAAGCTAGAGAGGGGCAGGGAACTAAGGACAAGGAAAACAGACCAGTGACCAGTGAGGTAAGGGAAAGGCTGGGGAACACATCTGGGAGCCAAGTCAAAGGAAGTGCATCCAAAAGAAGGGAGCTATCAATGATTACAAATGTAACCAACAGGACATGTAGGCTGAGGAGTGATTTGACAACATAAACATGACTGCGACCTTGACAAGAGCAATTTTGGTGGAGTGGTGACAGTGGTGGGGGAAGCCTAACTACGTCAAGTTTGAGAGATAATAGGAGAAAATTTTGAGAGAGAATAGATGTTTTTTCAAGGAGTTTTGCTGTAAAGGAGAAAAGAAATGGAGTGGTAGCTGCTGTGAGAAGTGGAGTTAAATAAAGGCTTTTTGATGTGGAAGAAATTATAGTATGATTGAGTGTTGATATTATGCATGTCAAGCTCTTGGAACAAGGCTTGGTAGCTAATATTATCTGTACTCCCCAAGAACCCATTTTTGCACTTGACAATCTTGGCTGTCAAAAAATCTTTATGTATTGATACTTTCCAATGTATAAGCACCTGCAAATATAAGTGACAAGGTTGGCCTATGCCTGAAAGGGATGGGGAAGCTCAACTTCAAAGAGAAGTCTTTCCCTGTGTTGTGGAAGCTCCTTTTCACTACGTTCCAGACAGTCACACTATTTAAAGGAAAAACACCAAGAAGAGTTACGACGTTGGCCTCTAACCCCACTTTGGAGCTATTGCACCTCCACCAAGAGACACGTACTCTCCCTGAAATGCCTCACTCTCTTCTTCATACTACACCAATGCATTTTCCCAGAGAAACGTCATGGTGACGCTTATATCCTTAGCTTAAGACATCCCACACTCTTCAAATATATTTAATTCACACTACAGTTGAAATACTATGGAAAGGAGAAGAGGAGCAAAACTAGAGGAAATGCTAAAACTAGCAGAAAAGGAATGTGACTAAGTGAGAAGAAGAGTCTTATGTTGAGTGGCAATCAGTGACTCACACGAATGGGAAGGAACAAGGCACCTCCACTGCAGTGGCTGAAGTTGACGTAGAATTAGGTGGATGTGAAAAGCATATGTTGGTTTTACATATCCAGCACCCGATCTCCATTTTCTGGTGGTTCCTTGATATTCCCTTGAAAACTATCACTACTCTATTACCTACAGGCTTAATAGAATGTAGAACTAGTTGTTGTGCCCTCTTCTTGGTGGGCTGTAGCCAAAAAACCCCAGGTGGACTAACCATCTCTTCCTCTTGATGGAAGTGGCACCAGAAGGGGACAGGATTGCTATTGTCTTCTTGTCATGGGAATTTCCTCAAGAGATGGTCTGTTGGGACCTGCTTCTCAGATTCAGGGCTCACCCTCAGTGGGTGTGCTCTACCATGACTGTACCAGTTGTTCACACAGTTACCTATTCCGTTTGGCCTCCATCCATGCTATATGTGTTGTTAAGTTTTTTGAGTATAACTTCTAAGTGGCTTTGGTCCCTGCCCATATCAAAACTCAGTTCTTCAGCTCTTTCTTTATATCTGTGAGTTACCTATCTTAAAGATCATTTCCTCTTGCCTCTTTTTTCCTTTTGGATTAAGTAAAGTTACTTTCCATCTATTTGCAACCAAAGAATGCTAGAGAGAGACTGGACTAGTCTGGAAATCCAATTGCTACTGTTGACCTTCAAAATACCCTTTTTAATTTTTTAATTTTTATTTTTTTCAAGACTTTACTTATTTATTTATTTATTTATTTGACAGAGAGAGAGAGACAGCCAGTGAGAGAGGGAACATAAGCAGGGGGAGTGGAAGAGGAAGAAGCAGGCTCCCAGCAGAGGAGGGAGCCTGATGCGGGGCTTGATCCCAGGACCCTGGGATCACGACCTGGGCGGAAGGCAGATGCTTAATGACTGAGCCACCCAGTCGCCCCAAAATACCCTTTTTTAAAATCACACCTATTAGTAGGTTGGGATCTGCCCTCATGTGCAACTTCAGGTTTTTCTATTACTTTTCTCACTGGCTTGATATAATCTCTCACTACTGGCTAACAATTGGAATCACTTGGGAATTAGGGGCTTTTCCTCTTGCTCATCAAGTCCTCAACGACATGTCAACAGATGACTGCCTAAAATTCTTTTCCTTTATTTGCCCTTGGAACCAACAATAATTATAAAATAAATGGCACTAAAACGTATAATATAAATAGAGAAGGATTCTTGAAATTTTTTGTATATTCTAGACTGCCATATGGGGGAAAAAGAGATCCCTGTCTATTAAAAAAATGTTTTTAATATATAAAATGGAAATTAGTTATCTAGATGCCACTCTAAGAGCCTTTTGCTCTTGGCTATGAAACCTTCATTTGAAAGCCTTTTCTTTTGAATTCTCTGCCACAGTTTTATGGGATGCTCAATGTAAACAGATGCCTCATATAAACTTCATTTTTATAGGTAGCTAATATACTAATATCCTACAGGGATAATTTAAGCTCCCAGGTGTCCAGGTTTTAACTAGGCTACAAAGAAAATTTAGCCAAGGACAATAGGACAAACTACCTAAGCTAGAAATGTCATGGCTCTTTCACGAGGCACCAGGATTTCAGGAAACTTCAAAATAATGTCGCACAAAGAACAATTTGGCTAGGGAAGAGACTCCATTAACTGAGGTGATTCAAATTTATAGATTATGCTGGGGCAATTTAGAAGCAGGGAATCCTTGGATATATTACTTATATACATAGTTCCACATTGAAACTTGGAGCAGGAAAATGTCTCATAATATGATGGCATCAAAATACCAACTCTTCTTACCAAGGTTACTGTATTCTGAGAGTTCAAAACAGGATCCATGTGATTAGAGAGTATATAATGCAAAATTAGACCCAAAATACTTCACACACACACATACACATGCACACGCACACACACACACACACACACACACACATTATATTTCTGCATGTAGTGAAGTTCCTATTGAGAAGAAATTTAAACCTTTGCAGGAGAAACCACCAGCCAAGCTTTATATCCAGAAATTGGATGGAAGCACATCTTTGGCTCTTCTAAATACAAAAGTAGTCTTTGTTGGTAATTCAGACATAAGGCTGGGAGTCACCCCTTGCTCTGGTGTAGCAGGCCCTTTTATAGCTGCCTCCCCATTACAACACAGAACACCCAGCTCAAGCTGGAAAGGAGGTTGGTACACTGACGTTAGGACAAAGAGCTTTCTGGACTAAAATAGTCCCTTCTCTTTAAAGGTTAGATATTGTGGGGCGCCTGGGTGGCACGACAGTTAAGTGTCTGCCTTTGGCTCAGGGCGTGATCCCCGCATTATGGGATTGAGCCCCACGTCAGGCTCCTCCGCTATGAGCCTGCTTCTTCCTCTCCCACTCCCCCTGCTTGTGTTCCCTCTCTCGCTGGCTGTCTCTATCTCTGTCGAATAAATAAATTAAAAAAAAATAAAATAAAATAAAGGTTAGATATTTTAAGAAGTTCTGCAAATGATGAGCTCAGCAACTGAGGTCTGCAAAACAAAGGTGATGGAAATAGGAGGTTGGACTGAGGGCTGATATAATGCCTGGGGTTAGGGGGCTCATGGGATTGTGTGCAGCATCTTTCCATAACTGGAGATTCCTTAAAGTGATGCTGTGGGGCAATGATCCAGTATGTTAGTGTGAACTAAGAGCCTAGCATGCAAGCATGCAGTGGGAAACAGGCGAGTGAGAAGTTTGCACCTAGTAGACCACGTGGCTGCAACAGAAGTAACACACATCTATTAGAAGGGGGACTAGACAGACGTCCAGAAGTCCTCTCCAGTGCTCTCCAAGGTACCATTTGGAAATAAGGTGAATTCTTTCAAGAGTGTAAGTCCCAGGGAGCCTTGACAATTTGGACATGCAGCTGGACTGGAGAGCAATTGCTGGATTTTCTCCTAACCTGGTATGATAACTAATTTTATGCATTGACTTGTCTAGGCTGTTTGGTCAAATACCAGTCTAGATGTTTCTATGAAGGTATTTTGTGGATGTAATAAACATTTACAATCAGTTAACTTTAAGTAAAGATTAACCTCAATAATATGGGTGGGTCCGTATCTAATCTAACTAGTTGAAAGCCGGGCGAGCAAAAATTGAAGTTTCCTGGAGAAGGAATTCTGGCTCAAGACTGCAATATAGAAATCCTGCCTGGGTTTCAGCATGCCAAGCTGTCCTATGGATTTGGGGCTTGCCAGTCCCTGTAATAGCATGAGTCAATTCCTTAAAATCAATCTCTCTCTCTCTCTCTCTCTCTATATATATATATATAATATGTATATGCATGCACACATATGTATGTGTGTGTATATATAACATACATATATACGTATATATTATTTTCTTTCAGTTCTGGAGTTTATTTTCTTTCGGTTCTGGAATTCTCAGTTACCTCACTAGGCTCACTATGTATATATATAGTTAACTCTGACTGATACACCTGGGCAGGTGAGTACTTGAATGATTGTTTGGAAAAATGCAAAATATATGACTGCGAGTGTACCCCAGCTGGTGAGACAGTCCATTTTGATTACATACATACACAGTTGATAAATATAGACATATTGTTCTATCACTATGTCGCTTAAACACTCACATGCAGTTAAAATGATTTAGAAAGAGTTGCACATTTTACCAATATAAGAACCACTCTTTTCTTTGTAAGTAACATCCCTCGTCTCTCTCTTTTAAAGTACATTTTCTTGTAAATTATCTTTCTAGCACTATTTTCTATTTGAAACGAAACTGTAAGAAAGGGGAATCCCAGGCAGGCTCTTCTTGTACCATATATTTAAATAACCCCAGAGCTTTGGCAAAATTCCTAAATTCTCTTCAAGTTTCAGAGACAGGTCGGCAGGTACCCAAAAAAAGGCTTGGGCAGATTGAGTCTAGCCCACAAACTGAAAACTTTAGAACCCAACGAGAAAAGACAGAGGGCTATTCACCTACAGAGAGGGAAAAAGCAAAATTCTAAACTGAAGAGACCAGAGACCTTAAATCAAATGCATTCATTCCTTAAAAATTTATTCAGCGCGTACTACGCTCAAGAGTTTATGCTTGGTGTCCAAGCGGAGTGTGGGAGGGGTGGTACACAGCGCATCCCTTCAAGGGCTATGAAGTATGTATTGTGGTCCCAGTTTGTGCAGTAGGAAACTGAATATGAGAAAGATAAGAAATGTGGTGGTTCTAGAGTGTAGCCATAAAGCAAGTATAAAAAGAACTGTAACACAAGACAGAAACTATAAGGTCTCATCCATGTAGGAGGGAGGCAGCTGAGGACAGTGCCTTTAGGGACGCAATAATAATGTGCTCTGAAATCCCAAGATGCAATGATGCCTGCAAACAGAACATAGATACCCAGAAATCAGGGCCAGATTAAGATCTTTAGAGGCCCTAATCCCCAAGGAGATTATGGTGGTGCCCACCTCCCGCCATCACCACTATATATAATTCAAAACAAAACAGTACTTAAATGTTTAAGAAATTAAAGAAATCCAACTAGGTTCTGACTGTTTTACCAGGATGATCACTTTACTGCTTTTCGTGAATTAACACATCCTTTCAAAAACAGTTTTTTTGGGGAAGAAGGGAGGTGCTCCTCTTTGGCTTGTTCACTAAATCTGTACACCAGGATGCATAAAGTTTTATTGGCACACAGCCACACCCGCTCATTGATGTGTCATCTATGACTGCTTTCCCACCACAATGGCGAAATGACGTGGTTGCAACAGAGACCATTGGCCCAGAGACAAATAGAGTACTTCATCAGGGGTTGAAGTACAAAAAAGGTGTGCGAGTGGTATGTGCTTACCTGGGAAAATAGGCTGACAATCTTATAAGAAGCCTCACAGAATGGCAGGTAGGTAGGTAGGTAGTTATTCGTTTCTTAGTTAGTTTCCCTTAATGAGTACAACTTCCTGGTTCAGTCTCCCTCCTGGGAGCAGACCACCCAAGGTTAGAATGAAAACTGACTGAAGATCCTGAAATTGATGTGGTTATAACATCTGTCACATTGACCAGAACACTGAGCCTATGACTGTCCCATCCCCACTTCACCCCTCTAGAGGCAATCATAGCCAAAGTGATGATCAGAAGGTTGCTGGATGATCAGAGAACCAGAGGAAGGGGCTGAAGTGAATCATAAAAGCAGCAGATAGAGAGAGCCTGAAACATCTGTCTCATACAGACAGGGCTAGCCTTGTCAATGGAGCCAAAATTCCAGAGCCCATGGACTCTTGCAGTACGTGGATAGGCACTGTTAGGGTTTGCCCCTGGAATCTTCCTTTGACTGTGTTGCCAGCTTCCCTTCTTATGACACATTCATGCTTTAGAAATCTGAATCTGTTCACTAAGGCTGCAGTCAAGTTTTGAAAACCTAAGTCTCCAGTCTGTTCTATCTCTTCAGGTCAAGATTCGTTCTCATCTATTGCTTTTCTTTCTTAATTTTCAAGGGCATCTCTCTGTAGTCTTCAAGTTCAACTTGAAGGAGTTAATGATTTTTTTTTTTTCTTTTCATTCACCCAGGTTGAGAGTGGATTCAGCTCTCCTCATCATCACGCTCCTCACCGTGTGAATAATTACTTCCTCAGGAACTCATTTGATGCCACAAGCATGTGTTCACCTATTCAGGAATGTAGAAAAGAGTTCATTTAGAGGCCCTAAAACCTTATCAAATCCTGATTTATACAGGTAACCACGTCAATAAACACATCAAAATCCTGCAGGGTAGTGAGAGTCGCTAAATAAACCTGAATGTGTCTTTCGTGACTGACTGCAATTTGGAAGGCACAGCTCTCTTTCTTATACTTTGGGATTGTACCCTCTGCTGGTGGCACGACGAGCGGTTGGCCCTGCAGACCCCGTCTCGTCTACTTTGTACGGCATAGCACCCCTGGATTGTTGGCAGTTTCCGGCATTTCCTCATCCCTGTGGGCAATAACTTAATGTAACATTGAACTGATCATTTAGCCATTGCCGATTTTTTTTTTTATTAGGTGACACGGGGCAGTTTAGGGTAATGGTTGCTCTTTGAAGACATGTTTGCCAGGCAAAAAGGTTAACCTTTTCGGCATTTTGCAAGATGGAAGAAAGAAAGAGAAATAACAGTTTTCAAGCTAGTCATTGGGTTATGTACTTTCCACACAAAGTATCTATTTTAAACCTCAAAGCACACACCTATTTTGGAGATGAAAGTTGAAACCTCAGCTAAGTTAAGTAACTTGTCTAAGTTCTCACAGCTAGTTAAGTGGTGAATCCAGGAATACAAGCCCAAGTCTACCTTATTACGTGGCCTAATCTTTTGCTTGTGTGGTGCTGTGTTACCTTTTTCCAACACCAGTTAGCTAGAAGGATCGGTGGTTCTTGAAGCCACTGGTGCATTAGTATAAAAAGGATCTCGTGCACAATTTGTTTTTCGTTTTAGATTTCATAAGCTCACCATCACGTCCATAGCTGTGCCTGATACTTTCTGGAATAGGGTGGAGACCAACACCATAAATTGACATTTCCGTTATCTTCCCGCAATCCTAACTCCATCACAGTCACCAAGAAACAGCAGCTACAGTCAATATTCATTCAAAGAAAGCAGCAGGTATTTATCTAACACCAACTAGGGGCCAACCATTTGCGCTAAGATTTATGAAACATAAATTCTTGCCACAGATTGACTTAATCACTGAACACACTAGCTGCACAATGGCCAAGAAGCCCCGTATAGAGATGGACAAAATAGGAGTTTTGAAGAATTTGAAAAGGAAACATTTTTTTCTCACAGACTTTTAAAAAAATGTATATTAATAGCCGAAAAGCCCTGGAGTATGGTTAAAACTCTGTTAACCACAAGTTTTGCCCTCTGTTGAGAGCAACTGACATCAAACCTGCCCAGCAGAGAAATCCTGTTTGGTACTGAGTGCTCACGCTTCCTGAATTGCAAACACTGAACCATTTCCAGTCAAAAGAGTCTAGCAGCCCTGGCAGTGACATCAGCACTTGATGACATCTCGGCTGCCCTTCTTGGAAGCTTTCTTTCTGTCTACTGACTGGCTTCAGGGGTGTGGCAGCTAATACCACCTTCAATATAGCAGACTAGGAAACAATTCAGATGCGAAGTGGGATTATTGACTGGGAAGAAACTAGAACATTATTTGCTCTCTGAACGTCAGTGTCTTCTGTAAATGGGAACGTACCTTTGTCTCAGGAGAGCGTGATAACATACATGAAATAAGGTTGGTATGATGTTCATTCATTTAACAGAAACATAATCAGACACTTACGATAAACCAAATGCTCTGACAGGCACTGGGGAGACAAGAGTAAGCAAAACAGATACTGCCCATGATTTCTGGGGCTTCACATGCAGTGGGACAGACATTTAACGAATCGTCATAGAATGAGCTAAGCCATTAACATTTGTCAAATGTTATAAAGAATGCTAGAAAGTGCAGCGTGCTGTGGGAATACATAATAACAGCCCCCTATAGCAGGTAGTTTAATAGTGTCCCTGAAGGTGCCCGTGTCCTAAGCTGAACTTTTGTGAATATGTTACCTTATGCGGCCAAAGGGACTTCGCAGATGTGATTGAGAGTCTAGAGAGGGAGACAGTATCCTAAATGATCCAGGTGGGCCCACTGTCACTGCAAGGGTTTTGAAAAGTAGAAGAGGAAGACAGAGAGATATTTGATTATAGAAGAGGAGGCTGGAGCAATGTGATGTGGGGAGGACTCAACCTGCCATTAATTGCTTTCAAGACAGGGGTAGGGGCACAAGCTAAGAAATACAGGCTGCTTTCAAAACCTGGAAAAGGCAAGAAAACACTCCCTAGGGGCACCCGGGTGGCTCAGTCGGTTAAGCGTCTATCTGCAGTCAGGTCAGGATCCCAGTGTCCTGGGATCCAGCCCCGCATCGGGCTCTCTACTGAGCAGGGAAACTGCTTCTCCCTCTCCCCTTGCCTGCCACTGCCCTTGCTTGTGCTCTCTCTCTCAGTCGAATAAATAAATAAATTCTTTTTAAAAAAGAAAAGAAAGGAAAGGAAAGGAAAGGAAAGGAAAGGAAAGGAAAGGAAAGGAAAGGAAAGGAAAAAAAGAAAAGGAAAAGACTCTCTAGAGCCTACAGAAAGGAAAGACTATTGACCCCTTGATTTTAGCCCAGTGAGACCTGTGTCAGCAGACTTTTGACTACAGAACAGCACGATAATAAATTTACGTTATTTTATGACACAAATTTCTAGCAATTTGTTAGAGCAACCATAGAAAACTAATACATTTAATGGTGGGGGTGGTGGTAGGTAGTCAATGGAAGTCTCTTTGAAGAATTTAACTGAGACTTGATGGTTGGCTTGGACTTAGAGTTCTGGCCCACTAATGCCTGTCCTTCCATCCTCATTTCACACCCCTCAGCCTGGCACTGATGCCCATGGCCTCCTCTGGTGGCAGCTGTGTTCTCCTGAGACAGCTGGTTCAGGAGGTCACTTTGCTGACAGGATCCATGAGGCCAACTAGCTCTGATTAGGACCTCTTCCCACCATCCATCCACAGCACATTCTCTCTATCAACAAGTATTTATTGAATACTTGCTGTGTGCCACTTCTGTTCTAGGTACTGGGTATATACAGCAAACAAAAGGAGAGATTCAATGTTCTTGTATAACTGGGGTTCATCCTTATGCAAAAGATTAACTCCATTTGGTCAAAATTTCTTTGAAAAGCAGAAACACACACGAAATAAATTGATGCGCTCTTAAAAAGTGCTATAGTCTTAAAAAAAATGCCAAGAAACAATGGGCTGAGTCCAACAGAGACCTCATAAAAAAAAAATTCTAGATAGCCAGAAGAATCAATCAACTTTGCTGTGTCCTGTTTCTTGCCACAGTGTTTGAATGAGGGTTACTTCAGCAAGACAGAGAATCCCAGCTCCCGTTCTAGGAATTGAAAATGCTACCCTCACACTGGTCTCTGGATTTAAGAACAGGGTAGGTTCCTCCTCAAATCCTAGTGGTAAGGCTTAAGCATGGACTTTATTTTAGGGGCGCCTGGGTGGCTCAGGCGTTTAAGCATCTGACTGTTGATTTTGGCTCAGGTCACGATCTCAGGGTCCTGATATCGAGTCCCGCATCTGCTTGTCCCTCTCCCTCTGCTCTGCCCCCCACCTCTATTTCTATCTCTGTCTCTCTCTCTCTCTCTAAAATTTAAAAAAAATTAAAAAAGGAATATATTTTATTTTAAATCTCAAAAGTGAGAAACTCCTAGACACTAGAGAGATAACAAAAACGAATGGCACCACACACGAGTTTGGCATAAACCTTGGTCATGCACTGCACAGACATCTACAACATTTTTTAAAATTTTGTATCCAAAAAAATTTGCTATAATTTCCAGCACCTAATGATTTTGGGGCAAGGGGTTGTTTTGATTTTCATTTGTGTTATTTTCAAATCATAAATGTAATACTGGTCTAGCACAGGCATATGTTGTCCAAATGCCTGCCCCCAGTTTAAGAAAGTATCCCAGCTCACTCCAGAAAGCTGAGGAAAACCTGAGATCCTGGTGGAGCGTGTCCTCATCAGACCTTTTAAGGCATGTGGCAACCATGCATAATAAACGAGAATTCTGAAGTAGCTTCAACTGTCTATTGGTTTGAGAAGGTGACCTGCCAGTCCCTGGATATTTGGGTGGGAGACATTAATCAAGCATTCCTTTGTCAGTGTTAGTTAAATATAGTTAAATGATCCTATCTGCCTGGGCTGTTTAGACCTGTCAGAAGTAATCTGCCCCTTCTTGAGGATTGCCAAACAGGTTTTCATCCCAAGTGACTCAGTCATTTATTCCTGTTTAAATACAAATCTTACTTACCTCTGTAAGTCCTGGCTCACCCTTAAGAACTCCACACGGGCTTAACATGCCCCACTGTATAGAGTGCTGAGAATTGTTATGGATTCTTCTCATTTTTCTGAATACTACAAAGAATGTAGCCGAATTCCCCAGAGAGTTGGGGGGAGTAGAAAGTAAATCTAGGACAAACCACAGAGACAGGATATAGGGATTGCTTTGTAAGGAAGCACTTGACTGACTTTTGGGCCTTGCTCACCTAAAACCTACACCAGGAAAGGAGGCATTATCCAAGCAAGGCTCAGGTAACAGGTCAGAAAGCACAGATGAAGATGTTCTGGTTTGGACCGCACGATGAAGATTTGCAATAGGAATGACAAAAATGAAATCCCCTTTCACATGGATAAGTATTTTTTAAAATTGAAACAAAGAACTGGGAGCTGTTCCCTTCACTCTCACAGAAGCACTGTTTTTGTTTGTTTTGTTTTGCTTTTTCTAAAGACACCAGATCGGTCTGACTCTGTTTCCTCCTCTTCGGTGCCAGGATCTTTGCCCAATGGGACTGCAGCAAGAAGTAACATCACAGTTCCAGTAGCAGGAATCACCAGATTTCTACCCAGAATTGGCTTCTGGATATAAAAGACTTAGAAAAGTTTGTAACTTCCACCCCAGTTTTCTCTTCTAGGAATTTTTCCTGATAGATTGTGTGGCCATACAAAGAAAGCTTCATGTGCAAAGATGTTCATCCTGGTTTTGTTTATAATTGAAAGAAAAATGAAATATAAACAAAAGAACATACCCACATGTTCAACACAAAGGGGTTGGTTAAATTAATTCTGGTGCATCCAAAGAGAAGGAATATTCTGTAGCCATCAACAATTGTTGTAAGACCTAAGAACAAAACAAATCGGTTTTTACTCATTCACACTTTTCTGTACTTCTTCCTTATTTTTTTCTTTTTTTCCCACAAAGATGATGATTTGCCTTAGTTCTTGGTTAGTAGTCAGAAGACACTGGAAGCTGGCTGTGAGGGGACATACTACATAACACAATGGACAACACTGAACAACGCCTTTCTTTTTAAAATGGTTATGCCCAAGACGCAGTATTCATGATTACCCAACCACCTCTTTGTCACCCAATCAAGTATCTTTTCTATCTAGCTACATTTAGGAACTGCCAGCTGGTATAGCCCGTGTAATTCTTCTAACTGTTCTCTGTTGGTAAAAGCTGATTGCCAATCTGTGTGATCCTCTTTGGGGGAAAAAAAAAGTTCTCCTTCACTATTTCATTAACCAAGTCCTTCAACTTCATGGGTCGACTGTACTGAGAGAAGCCCTCTCATGAGTTGGTGCTTATTTGGAAGGAAAATTTGCATTTATTTACTCATAAAAGTGCCATTGAGCTGAGAATCTTATTTCAGTTTAAACACACTTTTCTTCTTATGTTAGTGGTTGTCGAGCCTTCTTTCACGGATTACAAGCTTGTCTTCGAACTGTTCGTATTGCCTAGACCAAAATTTTAAGTTGAGATATTTCAATAAATCCTGCTGGACAAATAAATGAAGACCCTATATTAGTGAATTCCCACCTTTTTTTTCCTCAATAAGCAATGGTTCAATTAAATCTTATTTGCACCCCAATATTTTGAGTAAGTAAAAGAGGAGCTGGTCTAATTAAAGTGGAGATGAGAAAGGACGAAAGCTAAGAATGACCACTAACTCATCATGCAAACTAAGACATTCTTGGGAAGGAAAGGAGGCACTATTAATGATCGCATCGGGACAATATATTTTACAAATTACTCCTTTCTGCTTTGGGAAGATCACAAGTTCAAATTGCCCAGAAGCAGTAAAGGAAATGATTGGGAATTGGCTGCATAAAATGGAAAGGACAATATGTGGTGGGGGTGGGGGACAGAAAATACTCTAACTGAAGTCCAGAGCCAAATAATAAACCGGACAAAAAAATACATCTGCAAAACACAGACGGTGGGCTACTTTGGTCAATTTAGAAAGTGCTTGAACAAAACAATGAGGAAAAGATGAACCTCCCCCAAATGAGCAAAAGATAGCTGCATAGGCAGCTGAGAGGGGGAAAATATAGAAACGACAATGCCCAATAAAAATATTTTTAAAAATGCTTCTATGTATGTTACCTAAATTGAATTAAAATAAAAAAATTTTTTTTAAAAATAGGGGCGCCTGGGTGGCTCAGTGGTTCAGCATGTGTCTTCTGCTCAGGGTGTAATCCCAGAGTTCTGGGATTGAGACCCATATCGGGCTTCTCCACTGGGAGCCTGCTTCTTCCTCTCCCACTCCCCCTGCTAGTGTTCCCTCTCTCACTGGCTGTCTCTCTCTCTCAAATAAATAAATAATATCTTTAAAAAAATTTTTTTAAATAAAATGTTTATCTCACTCATAATTAAAAGCCATTTTTCACCTAGCAGGCAAAGCAAAAGCCATAAGGATGGCTGATACTAGTTAGACTACAGCGAAGGAGCCATTTCTAACACTGATGATAAATGTACTAACAGGCTAAAACTTTTTAGGTAGCCACAAGGCAATAGCTATCAGAAGGAAAACACATATTGTTTCTGGCCCGATGGTTAAACACAGTTTGAAATGGACTTGATGTTTGCAAAAGCAAACATATATACATGTGACATGGTCTGTCATAGCAAAAAGAAACCTGGAAACAACCAAAATGTTTCTCAATTAGGGAGGAATTCAGTATATTACAGAATGGGATGTCCATACGGTAGTGCTGTGTAGGCAATACAATAAACACTGGTATTTTGTATGTTCTGATATGGAAAAACCTGAAAAACATACCATTAAGGCAAAAAAAAAAAAAAAGCAGGGCCAGAACACTGTGTATATTATGTTTTTATTCTGTACATTGTTAAGAGGCTACTTAAGGAAATATGGATATGGGTTTTTAAGATCACACCAGACACCATGACCAGTGGCTGTCTTTGTTGGAAGGATTCGGTAGAAGGGTAGCAGCAGGGGTTGTTTTTAGTCTCTGTTTTATACCTTTTCGCTTTGTTTGAATTTTCTAAATATGTTCATGTGCTCCTATGATAAATTTTTAAAATGTCAACAGAGGTTATCTATGTGGTTGGATTATTGTAATAAATATTATAAAAGGTGGGGAAAGCTATGTGTGAGGAAAACAAAATGGAAAGCCCAAGTCAAGAGATGTTGCAAGCTTACAAAATCACATCACCTGCATAAACTATGAAATAGTTTGAAGCATAGTCTCTTTCTTTTCAAGATATTTAGCATTTGAGCCATTCATTCACCCAAATGTTTACTACAATATTGAAGTCAGAAAGGATGCCATTCCTTGCCCTCTAGTAAGAGAATGAGAGGAATATATATAAGGGGTTGTGGGAACAGAGAACACACCCATGATGGATGTCAATATATTCAAAAAAGAACCTAGAATATCCAACCCATCTCCATCTTCAATCCTGGCCCTCCATAAATGGGAGAGGCCACTGTTTCTAGGGAGCCTTTCTTAGTATCATTCTCTTATAGTGTGAAACCTACCATTTTGCATGAGACTGAAATATCAATGCTTTGACCTGCCACATCCTTCAGAAAAGGTGCATGGTGGGGCTAGGTTGCAGTTAGAACTGGAAAGAAGAGATCGGCTCCACTTACACAGTGAGAATCTTCTAGAAACATACCAGAAGAGCAAGATCCTCACAGAGTCCAGTGGAGACCACCAGCAGACTTCATTATACTCTGTTCTCAGCCAGGTATCGAATGTGGGGATGAGGGAAGGAGAGGCCAAAAGCACTGGAAAGTAACACTGAAGGGGCTGCTCTTCATTATTTTTATGTCCAGTTCTCTTTCCTCCAGCTTAGTTGATAAGTGATTTATAATGTAGGTGCTTTGCTATCCTTCTGTTTAATTTTCCAACCTAACTTTTTTTTTTTTTGGAAGCAAAATACTTGTAATTATGATATCTTCCTACGAAGTCTCATTCTTAGCCAATATTTCTCTTTTTTTAAGATTTATTTCTTTATTTGAGAGAGAGAGAGAGAGAGAGAGAGAACACGAGCAGGGGGAGGGTGCAGAGGGAGAGGAACAGAGAGAATCTCAAGAAGACTCCCCACTGAGTGTGGAGACTGACACAGGCTTGATCTCAAGACCCTGAGATCATGACCTGAGCTGAAATCAAGAGTCAGATGCTCAACCGACTGAGCCACCCAGGTGCCCTTTACCCAATATTTCTTAACAAATAAAATTCCTCAGCAGTCTAATGATGGGCTTAGTTATTCCACAACATGAATGTTAACTAATAATAGTCATTAGACATCTACTATTGCCCAGCACTACGATAGTTACTTTCCAGGAAACAACCCTGCTGAAGGGAATAGTACACCCACTTCACAGATAAGGAAACTGGGGCTCAGAAGGGCTGAACAATTAGTACACAATCATACAGCTTGTAAGTGGCTGAGTACCTAGTTGAATGCATTATGGATGCTATACATATTACCAAAGGTAAACCGAATAAAGATAAATTTTCCACAAGAGTTTGGCTTCTCGTATCATCCTACATAAATAAAAGACTGGATTTCTACACAGTCATGTGAATGTGTAAGTCTAAGAAACAAGTGCAGGTTCATTCAGCTCATAGAACTTTCTGCACTGATATGGAAGTTTTACCTCTATGCTGTCCAATCAGGTAGCCATTAGCCACATATTGCTACTGATAGGTGGTTAGCATGATTGAGCAACTGAATTTTTAATTTAATCTATTTCAGTTAAATTTAACTAGACACAGGGCTACCATATGGGACAGCATGGTTCTAGCCAAAGTCATTCAAGAAACATGTACTGGTAATTGGGACCAAAGGTGGAAAAGTGTAGGGAGAAGAAATGATATAAAATCACAAAATATTTACAGTTGGGAAAACCTTAATGAGACCATCACATTCAACGCACTAGTTCTACATTGATGAGTAGAATTGTGACCCAGAGAGATTAAGCAATTTGCTAAGGTAGGAAGGGGCCTGATATAAATCCCACCTTTTAGTGAATGTTAAGCCTAGCTGTGATGTTACAATTACACAGAATTGAGTTAAACTAAGGACAACAATAGAAAGATGATTTTTTTTTTTTTTGGTAGTCTTTTTGGAGTCTGTATGAAGCGAGAAACAAGTGACAGTCTTAGGCAGGCTGGCTGTCCTTGACTCCTCCCAAATCTCTCTATATCAGTAAGAAATAAGGTAAAATTTCTCCAAGGTAGGGACATAAGTAAGTATAAAGCTAACCTGCTAGTTAATTCCATGGCCTCCTGTTAGGGAAACACCAAGCACTTTGGAATTGTGTTTTGATGTCCCAATTCTATTACAAAAATAAAATAAAATAAAATCTGACTCCAAATTATAATATTCCCTAAACGATGCCCTCCTTCCTAACTTCTACCCCCGAATGGGTAGAGTCCTGTATACCTCTCTCACAGAGAAGCTCTTCTATTTAATTAGGTTAATAGGTTACAGATAGGTTAATTAGGTTAAATCCTGGGCAGAGGGAAAGTGCTTCTAATTGCCGCTGCCATTGTATTACCTGGAGCTGACATGGAACTTCAGTATACAGTAGTCTGTATTCTGCTCATCAGAGGTCTATTTGAACACGGTACATGGTGGTGACTTACACACCAGGCACTATCATTCCCTTAAACTCTTTGGCAAAAAGCATTTTGAAAAAAAAGTACTTTCTGCTTTATAAATGATTTCTTCCAGGTTTCCAGTGAAACAAGTCATTTAAAAAAAATTTTTTTTTTTTTTTGACAAATGAAAGGGGAAAAAAATGCCTTTTCAAATCCAGGGCACTTGAAAGTTTCATTTTCCTGTTTTAATTTGCTTCAGCGTTTCAAGGGAATAATAATAGTTTTTTAATGCCAAAGGTGGCTTTCATCACTCAAAGCCCTCTAATTTCCTCCCATATTGCAAGTAATGTGTTAATAGTTCCAAAATGAAATATTACCTAAAACACAACTTGGTAATTTTCCTCACAGTTCAAAGTTATTTGAAAAAGAAGCATCACCTTTTACAAATATTTACTTTGCGACAACAGAAGACGCTGCAAATTATCTTCTTTTTTGTGCCATCTTTGATTCTTCTGTTGGGGGGGGAAGAAATGGGAAAAAGAAAAAAAAGCCTTCCCTCTTCGCTTTCATGTTCTAATACCAGGTTCCACCTAAAGACCCGATTTCTATCTTTAAAATTAGGTAAAGCTCATATATATGTATAATAGAGAGAGAGAGAGAGAGAAGTGAGAGAAAAGCTTGGTATTCGTGGTCTCATTATAGAATACACACACTAAAGAAAGGATGTGCATAGAGGCCATAGAGAATTTAAAAGATTTATTTATGATGTATTACTGTAATTTTTAATTTAGACATGCAAATTTTTTAATTTGCACCGACTGCTTTGCCTTAATGGTTTTGATTAATACTTCGAGGTAGTGTTTGTGAAAGAGATTTATACTGTGATTCATCTGCAAAATAATCAAATCATTACCAGCTAATGACAAAGCTGTGAAAAATGATATAGATATTGTGTAACTTCCAGCTATGGCTGAACACGTGGAGGTACCCAATCCTTCCAGCAAATGTGGACTTGTGTTAATAACTGCTGGGAAGTTCGCTCTAGGTCCACTCTAATTTGGCAACAAAAAACATTGATCTTAATAAAGCTGTCTGATAAAAGGAGCAGTGATTAACATCCCGAACCTTCTATTCTGCTACTCATGCCAAGGTCCCTTTTTTTTTTTCCAGGAATGAAAATTCCACTGCACTTCCTGCTTATCGCTCCATCTCACCTCAGCCCTCCTTGGGTTTCCAGATAAGGCTGCAGACAGCCTAAGAAGGGGGGAGGGGGGCGGGGGACCAGAGGGAGTAGGGCTGGTGGCTGCAGGTGGCAGTTGCTGAGGGAGGAGAGTGCAGCACGGTGAATTTTTGGAGTCTGAATCCCTATTACAAAGCCAACACCCATTCCTTCCAGAACGCGGAGGCACCTCCTCTTTGGTGGGTCCTTCCTGCCTGGATTCGGGCATTCGGGACTGAATGACTCTTCCTCTGTTGCTAATCCTGACAGAGTTAGCAATGGTGGAGGAGAAAGCTCCAGAGCTTGCCCAGAGTCAGCAGAACCAACTCAAATAGTCTCAGGAAACAGAATAGGGCAGGAAGCAGAAACCCACAGATAATCCCCAAATCTCATTTCAGCTGCTTCTTGTGACGAACTTCGCCACCACATCTCACCCAAGCCACTAACTTGAACCAAATGGACAGATTTGGATTTTACCTCCATTCTGGCTGCCTCCCTCCAACCATACGATAAAAACGAGCATTTCTTACAGTCTCAACTGTGCACCAGACACTCTGGTGAGGCGCTGCCCACCCACTCTTTCACTTATCCTCACCACAAACCTACAAGTGGTGTTATTAGTATTATTATTCCCATTTCACAGATAAGTAGCTCTCCCAAAGTTAGTACAAGAGAACCGGCATGTGATGAAGGTGAGACTTAGTTCTGGTTCATTCTACCACCACAGACCCAACCCATCAAAACCATGTCCTTATATGTCTGAAATTTCTACTGAAGAATGAAAATACCCCAAACAAGGGCAGTCAGGAGAGAGGGAGGATGAAATGGAGAGGCGGGTTCAAAAAGAAGCTCAGCTCAGCCACAGTTCATACTGAAGCAATTGTCTTTTAACTCATTATCAAGAAATTCAGCTCCTTTTTTATTTCAGTCCTCACAAAGGAAAAGCCCAGTGAGTTGATAATCATTAATATTTCATTGAAAACCAATCCATATTTTCTGTGATGGTGACATGGACATTCCACTTTATCAGGAAGCCATTTTATAAAATTAGAAAAAGCAAGGCACCATTCTGGAAAGCACAAGCCAAGACTACTTATCATTATTATTTATTACTTATTGGGTGCCAAGTGGGTCCCCACCACAGAGAGGGAGTTACAAAAGCATCGTGCAGAGGCAGACGGTCCCTGTTCACTGGGTTCACAATCCAATTCCGATTGCATGGCTACAAGGGACCATGTGTCTTTAATTACTGGTAACCGTGACTGCTGTGGAACCACAAAAGGAAGATCAGAACTTTCTATCACTTTGCTAGACATGAAGACAAATGAGAAGAGAAGCAATAAGTGTAATTAATTTCAGCCAGAGCTGGAAGAGGAAAACTTTCAGCTGTGGTACCATACACAGCATTTATCAGGAGAGCTTCTCTCTTAGCAGAGCCAGAGCCAGTGATTCACAGATAGGAAATAAGCTGCCATTTCAAAAAGAACCAGGAGAGGAAAATAAACGTAACATGGTAGCATTATTTTGGTTCCAAGTGTCTATGAGAGAAATAAGCATGTGACATGACGGCACGAGGGGCCCAAGGAAAGCATGAAGAGTTAAGCCACTAAATTCAAAGCAAAGTTAAAATTCAAGCCATTCAGAGCAAGCCAACAGAATAAGCCCTTGGACAGATGGGCATCTCGTGCGACTCAACACAAGATTCGGTACAAGTAATGGGGCTGAAGTGCTGAAGGAGAGGGAAATACGCTCTCAGAGGTAAACGTACATGCAAGTCATTGGGACTTAGCTGTATAATTCCCCCTAATGCTTAGATAAATAATGCTGCTAAATTCTTGGGAATTGAACCATATCTCCACCCCTCAGCATTCTGGAGCTTTGAAAGACTGGACTGAGCTGGCAGTGTGGAAAATTAAATCCAAAATATATCCATCACGATAGTTTTGGAGAAGGGAGATGCTCCCTGTCCATTGATAATGTGAGAAAAGGAACTAATCTTGGTTCTATGTTCCAAACCGAAAAGGCAACCTCAGATATTTTTGAGGAGAAAACCTGAGTATTCAGGTTTTATTAGCTATGCTTCTGCTGCCAACTGATCACAAATATTCTGGAATCCAGTCTTTATCCAGGTCCCCCAGCCTCCCTCCTCCAACACCATCGACAGTTACAACCATGGTCATTGCAAAGCATGTCAGCTGTTTTTTGGTGCAGTCTGTTTTCCATGTCTGCCGACGTGCAGCCGAACCTTCTCAGATGAGGCAAATGTCGTGTATCTGTACTATCCAATATGGTAGCTACAAGCCACATGTGGCTAGTGCCACTGAGGAAATGAGTATTAATTTGATTTCATTTTAATGAATTTAAACTTAAACAGCCATGTGTGCCTATTCACGGTCCTACTGGGCAGTGCAGCTCCACAGACAGCGGTGTCGATTTTACTGAAGGATGTATGAGCGTAGATAGAGCAGTTTACATTGCACATGGCACCAAATTCTCTTTCCCAGACTCCCTTGCAGCTAGGGTGGCTCTGTGATAGAAGTCTAGCCAATAAGAGGAGAGCTGAGGGCTACTGGACAAGTAATTTCCTTTCTCATATGAAACAACTTCCTATTTGCCTCTTTTGCTTCTCGTCTGCCTGGGGTGTGTACCTGATACCTCCACACATAGCAGCCATCTTCAACGTGAATGCCGTACACCAAGATTGGCACAGCAGAAAGCTGGAAAGGGGGCTAGGACTCTGAAAACTTCCCTAGTGATGACACGAGTCCTGGACCACCAACCTGCGGGTTTCTGTGACACAGAACAAATAAAGCCCTTTCTCATGTAAACGTCTCTGCCTGTTTTTCCATGCTTGGAGCCAGACTCACTAATCCTAACAGGTATAACTAGGTCCTGTGATAAAGGTTTGCCCCATACTGAGTATCTCGGTGTCTACAGAACTGGTGTAAAGTCCAATTGTACTGGCAGTGCTTCTCCATGGCGCCTACCCACCTTACTCTTCCCCTGGGGCCAGCCCGGGGCACTATTGTGAGGAGTGAGTTGTTCTTATCAAATTGCCCACCTCTCCATTTCCATGCTCTGTTCTGTTTCCCTGTGTTCCTGGACTTGTCCAATTCTTGGTGTCTTCCTCTCTCCCCTCAGCAGTGCAGCTGATGTCATCCATGACTCTTGTGATAGATACCTCCTTCAAACTGGGGAGTGGAGGGAGGATAAGCTTTGTCACAGCCCAAAAGGATTGTAGTCACCAGGAAGAAAGAGAAAGAAGGTAACTGCACATTTTAAGGGTGTTTCCTTCCATTAAAATTTCTCGGGTAAGTAATTTAACATTCTGTGCCTAGAGAAAGGCTGGCTTGGTCTCACTTCTGATGTCTTGTTCACTCTTGTGTTTTCTTTCCGATGACTCTTAATTGGGTAGAATCAAGCCTCCTCTCGGCCCTTACATGCATATTGTTCTTTTTAATCCTCAGAACAACCCCAGGAAGTGAAGCTTGAGGAGACACTTGGGGACTAGGGTGGCCTTTTGAGAGTTCTTCAAATCTGCACACTGTTGATAGCCATTCACTAAGTTGCTGAAAATTCCTCTTGTGTGTATGCCAATTGCAATATTGTTCCCATTTTGTAGATGAGGAAAAGGAGGCTCCAAGAGCAGAACTACTTTGTCATAAATAATAAGTGATGGTGTCAGGGTCTCTGGTTGCGAGTCAAAGCTGTTTCCACTAGGATATAAAGAGAAGGAATAAAGAGAAGGCGTGGGGTTTATTGTCCCATGCGAAGCTATCTAGTGCCTGCCACTGAAAGCAAGAAGTTTCCTTCCTCAAAGGAGCTCTGATGGGGGGAAAGGGAGAAAGGGAACACTAGGGAGAGGCCCCTAATGATGAGAGAAGTTGAGGAGCCCAGTTCTCTGCCCTGTCAGGATGCCTGGCAGAAAGGCTCTTAACCTCAGCAGCTCCCCGGATGTCAAGATGTTAATAAGTTTCTTCATCTCACAGGGAAGTTGAGAGGATTAATTCTTATTTAAAATCACTTCGTGATCCAGCGATGAAAGATTCTCTTGGTTCTTTGGTCTCCCTAGTTCCTCCTCCCACAGACATGACTCATGAAAAGTATATGGGCAGAGGGAAAAGTAGAGAAAGGCAGCTGAGAGCAAGTTGAAAACAGAATAAGATAGGGCAAAGAGGGCAGGGTGAGTGGTTCCAGAATTCAAAGACAATGACTGGGAACCACAGGAAGATGTTAACTAACTAACTAACTGTCTCCCCGGACACTCAGACATACAGCCGGGGTTTCCCCACCCTGACACCATCCCAGACCAAAGAGAATAATCGAGTGCTGACTTTGGTAAGTGCTATCCAGGGGTCACGTGAATGTAAAATCCTGCCTCTGCCTTGCCCAGTCCTCTGCCCCTTGGTGAACCCTCCTCCAAAAAGGTGAAGAAAAATAGGTCATTCAGTCCTTGGATATTTGGACATTTGGGTTTAGATGTGTCCCCAAGGCTGAAGCGCTTTTTACAAAAGCTTTCAGAGAGTTGCAAATTTTTCTACATTTTTTCCCTCCTTTTTTTTTTTTTTTTTTTTTTTCTTTGGGGTCTTTTTTTTCTTNTTTTCTAATTTAAAAGTGTAAGTGTGGAAACAGAAGGGCAAACCCTATCTGGACTCAACTCAGCATTAAAGCACCCCAAAACCACTTCTAATGAAGGACTTCAATGATGAAACAGAAGGAAGAAACTGAGGGATAATGGGAGGTCTTCAAAAAATTTGTAGAGAATTCAGTCTCTTCTATGTACGCCAATTGCATCTCTATCCCCCACAGAGAATTGTTGCCCTGCGGTTGTAACTACCCTCCTAGATACGGGGAAATGTAAAAAAGATGGAGGAGAGAGATGACCTCTTCCCTCTGCCCACAATAGGACAAACATCATCCCCAGGACCTGAAGTAGACTGGACTCATTTTCACTGTAATATTTCAATCCATTTGAGCAAGATAAATACTCAATGAATCATTCAACAAGCACTTACCAAAGCTCTTCTATATGCTGGTATACATGAGATGCTCAATAAACACTCATGAACTAAGGAGACAAGAAGCTGAAAGATACATCTTGCTTTTAGGATCAAGATGTGCATGATCAATTCATGGGGAGAACACAATTAACTCAGAGGCTAAGGCTTTAAGGAGGAACAGACAGCAAGTTCAGTGCAGAGGCACTTTTCTCATTTGGGTAAGGACAGTGCACCCCAGGCTTTCCTAAGGAACACTATGTCTGTTGCTCAGTCTGTGCACTGAACAAAAGGACTAGCCAAGCATGGGCGGGTGACAGAATTTGGCTCCTTCTACTCACCAAACTGAGAGCCAGTGAGCCACATCTGCCCAGATGTGATGCCTTTTACTAATTTACCCAAAGGCATAATGTACTCTGGTGTGGTCTTGTTTTCCTTGCTAAAAAGAAAATGTCCCTTCTTCAGGTTCGCTCTTCATTTACAGTCATGATGATCATGTGTGGCCCAGAGGAGAAAGAACCACTGCAATACAGCTCTCAATCGGTGGATTAAATACAAAGTGGTATCATTGATTTCTGAGCACTAAACCATCCAGAGATGTTGCTGGTGTCTACTTAATAGAACTGCCAAAAAACATTTAATTTTTTCATATAAAACCCACCCAGAAAATTGAACAAATTTCATCAAAATGTTTAAGTGCCGGAAATGATACCAATCTAATAAAGCACTAAGGACTTGCGTGGTCTGTATTGCACGTGTGGCAGACCCCCATTAACGACACGGTTGGAACCTCGTTTTTAATTCTTTTGCACAAAATCACCAATTTAGGTTCTGCTGGGGAACCTTTTTGGAAGGGTCTCTTTGTAAATAAAGCAACCAGTGTCTTAAAATAAAGTTGGCCGAGAGTGCGTTTCCTTCAGGGTCTGAGAGGCATCTTCGCCGATCGGATGCTGAGGCAAGCGTGCACAATCAGCTGTTGTAACAGAATCTGTTGGCGTCTGCGGCGCGCTGAGTGACAGCAGTGTGCAATCACAGAGACGCACAGATACACATCAGACGGCAAGCACACAGAAATAAGCCGCAGAATGGGAGTATTTTGGAACCTAAATGGACCTTGGCACAAAACACTTTGCAACTGCCATTTGCAGGGCCTGATCATTTTTGCTGGTTGCGTTTGGAATCTAGAAAGGGGAGAGGAAAGAAGAGGGAAGGAGAAAGGTTTATCTTTATGGAACACACCCTATGCCCCAGGCACAAAGGGCTTTGCGTGTATCGTGGGATCTAAGTCTTGGAGTGGCAAGGCAGTGCGAGGTGTATGATCTCTGTTTACTGATGGGAAAACCAAATCTTAAGGGGTAAAATAACCTGCCCAAGGCCACACAGCTAGTAAGTGACAAGGTCAGAACTGAAATCCGGGTCTGCCAGTCCCGAAAGTCCATAGCCTCCCACTTCCCTTGTTTCCACGCTGTGGCGTCAATCAGAGGGCAACACCGCCTTCCGTCCCGATCCTAGAAGCCCTCCGCATCTGGTGGCTTCTGTGTACAACAGGAGCTGGCTTTTAGCGAGTGCCCCCCACCTTGTCTGCTTCAATGCTCAAGAAGGAAAATCCGTCTGCCTTCGGCTCAGGGCGTGATCCCGGCGTTATGGGATGGAGCCCCACATCAGGCTCCTCCGCTGTGAGCCTGCTTCTTCCTCTCCCACTCCCCCTGCTTGTGTTCCCTCTCTCACTGGCTGGCTGTCTCAATCTCTGTCGAATAAATAAATAAAATCTTTAAAAAAAAAAAAAAGAAGGAAAATCCACCTTATGCAAAAAGTACACTCCTGTGAAAAGCTAGGTGGGGCTCCGTTGGACAACAATGGGACAGCTGATTTTTCTAATCAGGTTTTGTGGACCGTCGGCCCAGAAAAGTGGGATAGGAAGCTCAAGATCGGGGCCAGGCTCCCAGGTATCTTCCCTGGGGTGCTGTCTTGGCAAAATCAACTCCAAATCCACATCAGATGACAGAGACTAGATACCAGTATGTTGCAAGACCCGTTGTCCCCAAACATACTCATCAGTAAGGAAAGTCAGGTTGCCCTCTGAGCAAGGGAGCAGATTTACAAGAAAGTGAGTGATGTTCTCTGAGGGGAGCAAACCCACTTTATGTAAACCTGAAAGATCAGTTACAGTTCCCAGAATTCACCCCCAGAGTGTGCCCCTGAAGTCACCGAGTAAGGGACTGTGAGAAACAGTGTGAATGGACTCAAAACAAGACAAGACTCACCTGATTACAGGTTTCATTATGAACCTCGGGTTTTTTAGAGCTGGTGACATCACACTGCTTTGACACGTTGGGAAGGGAAGGGGGGCTGCTGTCTATGCTCAAGGCACACGTGAACTTGGTGTGTCTTGCAGGCCTCCCCATTGACATCACACAAAACTTTGTCCTCATTCAGGCTTCATGAACTTGAGAGGCCACCCCTGCCCTTCTCCCCTTTCAGAGGTGGTGAGTAACAAAGGTGGGTTTTTGTGATTTGCAAAGGCAGCTTCAGATGCCACATCATAGCAAGATTGTCGATGAATGTTAGCATTTGGAAGCTCCGAGACCTGTCTCAGCCTCTGCCTACAATATACTTTTCGGGTGTGGGGTACATCAGAGCTTGGTGGCTCAAAGTACCGCCCATGGATGAGCAGAATCGGCCTCAACTGGAGCTTGCAAAAAACCAGAATGCCCCATTCTGTTGGATCATAATTTGTATTTTTTTGCAAGATCCCCGGATGATTTGTGTTGATTTGCACCTTAAAGTTTGAAAAGTGTTGAGAGAGATCAGTGGTCCTCCAAGTGTCTTTCCGGGACCAGCAACATCAGCATCACAGGCGACTTGTTCTAAATGCAGAATCTCGGGTCTGCCGAGTCTGAATTCCCACCTTCATGAATCCCCAGGTGATGTGAGTCCACACTGAAGTTGGGAAAGCATTGTTTGAGGATCAGGCAGGCCTGGGTTTCAATCTGGGTACCACCACTTACTAGATGTATGCTTTCCCATCAAGTACATCACGCTTGGCGATTCTGTTTCTTCAACAGGAAAATAAAACAAATAGATCCTTTTTTTTTTTTCAGGAAATTCAAAGGGATTAAATTAGGTCATGTAGGTAAGGCTCTTAGCACAAGACTAACGCATATTAGGCACTTAGCAAATAGTTGTTTTAGTTTTCACCTTTCCTCCCTTCCCTCTTGTCTGTCATTCTCTACCCTAGAGATATTTCCATGAGGCCTTCCTGGGTCCCTTCCAGCTTTAACGTGCCCCGATTTGACAATTAGTACATTTTTCTTAAACCTGCTGAGTAGCCATTAAACCAAACCCTGTTAACTATAATAGAAGCAAAACTGGATTAAGAATTAGTTCCTCGTCTGTGCCCAACTTTCTGTGCTTGCCGAGTTGGGTTTTGTCTCCTACGTGAAAAGGAATTAGAAAGGGGACAGAGCCCACAGCATGTCTGTTAAGCACTTTCCGTGTAAAAAGTTCAGATACTAATACAAGGAGAAACAAAGCAGTCATGGTCTTACTCTCGTGGAGTTTGCTTATTTAACCAGGGAGATTGACAAATAAATATACAGTTGCCATTGAAATTGTAATAAGTATTGTGAATGAGGCCATAGGAGCAAGGAGGATAATAGAATGTAAAAGATGGAAGTGGAGTTAGGAGGGTGAAGCTGGAAAGATGGCCTTTCAGAGAGAGGGACGTGCAAGCTGAAACTTGCAGAGGAAGAATAAGAGTCAATCAGGAGAAAGGGAACCCTGGGCAGAAGCAATGCGAGTGCAATGGGTCTGAGATAGAAAGTGGTTTGAGAAGTTAAAGCTCCAGAAAGAAGGTAGATGAGACTGGACCTGGGTCCGTAAGGGGGCTGGTTGCTAGAGAGCCGAGAGCCCGGGGAGGTGGGCAGAGCCAGATCTAGGCTAGCTGGCCATTGGTGGTTCTATTAAGGGGGCCGAGGGAAGACACACTGCAAGAAGTTCCTGAACATACGTGGCTAACGCGAATCTCACTGCTGACTGCAACCATGAATGAGCTCCTAGAAGGAACTCAGTAAGATTTGTGATTAAGCACAAAAGAATAAATGGATGAGACATATAATTCAAAGGTCCTGACTGATGACCTAATAGAGGCAAAAGTTATAACCCGGGAAGAGCATTTTGCAAAAGAAGGTAGGATATCATGCCTCCAAATGCCCCTTCTCTCTCCTGCATTTAAATTTTTTCTTGTTCTGCTGGATTTTCTTATCCACATACAAATATGTTGTAATATCCCGTGTCTTTAAAAATAACCTTGTGTGACCTCCACTTTCTATTCTTGTTACTGGCCTATTTTTCTAGTACCTTTTACAGCAAAACATTGAGTCGTGGGTTCCTGCACTATCCACTTCCTTTCTTCTCATTTTCTGTCTTAAAACACATAGTATTGACACACCAGAGAATAGGTGTAATGTATACGTGGATCACAAAGCTTAAAGATGAAAGTGGACACCCCATGAGAATTCTACCCAACTCACCTATTAGAACCTTACCAATTCTACCAAAGTGATTTGGGTATTCCTCTTCGTTCTACCCCTTGTCTGTTAACCCAGGCAATAATGAACCTGGATTTTGTATTTATCATTCCTTTCTTTTAGAAATACAGCTTTGTCACAAATGCTTATATCCCTAAACAGCATATATTTAACTTTACCTGACTTTTTGTACTTTATAAAAATGGAAAATCAATCATGCAAAATCAATTCCAAACGGAATTTCCTATGGCAAACTATCCAAACTTTTAGAAGGAAATACAGAACAATATCTTTATGATTTCCAGTTAGAAAACAATGTCTTAAATAAGACATAAAGTGCACTAATGATTAAAAAAAGAAGGGGGGGCACCTGGCTGGCTCAGTCAGTTGAGCACGGAGCCCAGAGTGCAGCTCCCTGCTCAGCAGGGTCTGCTTGTCCCTCTCCCTCCCCCCTGCTTGTGTTCTCTCTCTCTCTTTCGAATAAATAAATAATAAATAAATAAACAAATAAATAAAATCTTTAAAAAAAAAAAAAGATTCCTTCCTCTATATACATAAACTAACCCCCTTCCACTCCCTTCCAGATGTCACACTGTTGAACAACTGAACCTTCCATCAGTGACTCTTCCTTTGGAGTGACACGTAACCCTAACACTATGGAATTCCTTTAAAACACAAGTATCCTCCAGGGATTAATAATATATTAAGCCTCGGCTGTATGTTGGGTTTCCTGGGACATAAACTCTAACACAAAGATTAGTGTTCAGGAATTTTGTTAAGGAAATTTATGAAGGATCTTAGGATCAACAGCTGTAGGGGAAGAGAAGGAAGCAGGTTTGGGACAGGGAGAAGTTGAGCTGTGATGCAGTCCCGTGGAAGCCTCAGCCAACGCCACAGGGTTCTGAAGCTGGGATGGCCCTTCAGAGTCTAGGTTGTGGCACATTGGCCTTTATCTTCTCATCCACCAGTTGAGGAGTTGACCTAGGGCAAGATGGCTCTCTTCAGCTAAGGCAATTCCCTTAGGCGGCTGACTTGTGGAAGATTATGCTGGCAGTTCTTCCAGCAGCTGGGGGCGTACATTCTCATTCCTGAAGGGAAATCTGGATGGCACATCGCAGCATCCACCAAAGTCCATCACACTCTAGACTGAATTCAATGTCTCCTTGAGCCTCGAGCAACCTAGTGACAAAAGTACACTAGGTATGGGTGTGCTGAAAAGGAAATGAGAGGAAGAAAATCAGCCCCCAAAGGAACTTGGTTAGAGAGAGTCGGGAAGGGAACATTTGCTGGGCATTAAGCAAGGACTATAAAGTAAACCAGCTTCCTCTACAGCTTCGAAATGTTTTCCGGAATCCACCTTGGTCCTTGCCTCGAATTAGTACCGAGTAACCCAACTAGCAGACCAAGTACGTTCTTAGAGAACTGGCCCCACAGGAGAAGCTATCACCCCCCATCCACCTGCCCACACACAAAAAAGTCCACTTTGATATACTTACTCAGAATTTTGCAATCAGAAAATCTAGAAAGGAACTATTTTCAGTTCAACACGAATAAAATGTTGAATCATTTTGAAAAATAAAATTCGATACTTTGAATTATCATGTGGGAGCATGACACTGAAGCAGGGAGAGTTAACCTAAACTTTCTAGGACTTTGGCTCCTTAATCTCTTTGTTAGAGCCTTACCTCAGATGGAAACCCTGAGTTTCAGGTAATAACAAGAGCAGCTCATAAACGTAGAGGCAGGCTTACAGGCAACTGGCCATAACAGAACCCAGTGCCATCTGAACTAATAGCACTGCCATAAGCAAACTTCCCAGAGCTCCGCTTTGCAATTTTTCAGAAGGTGAGAAGATTTTCATCAGTCTTTTAAAAATTGACCAAAAAGAGAGAGAATGCCGTTGAGAAACAGCCAGTCCCCTTTATGCTGACGTGGTATGGCTTCACTCAAGCTGAACAGGTAGAAACAATTGCAACTGAATGTGAACATGGACAGAATAAAATTACTCATCTTAATTATTCTCTAGAATGAGAGCGTTCAATAAGCAGCATTTCCACAAGATATTAATAAGTTTCTTACTTAAGAAGGTGGCTGGAGGGAGCTCTTTCAAATGTATTTGGAAAATTCTGTGTATTCTATCTCTCTCCTGCATAGCCGGGTGCCCATTTACTTATTCAGAGATCTGAGAAGACCTACAGCAAAGAAAACTTTTCAATGTTGTTGAAGTGTGCAAACCTCAAGAGTCCACCCTAGGACACATTTTCCTTGGAAGACCCATTAACATCTTGCCAAACTAAGATATGAAGAACACAGTTTGGAAAATGCTGGTCTAACCCTACCTGTTCTATTTACAGGTGAGCAGCCCTAGGATGAGAATGGAAAGGAAGCTTTCCCAAGATCCCAACAGTTATTAGAGGCAGAGTCAGGACAAGAACGCTGGGCCCACTACTTTCAAACCAGTGTTCTCTTTCCAATCTGCTGACTAATGGAAGAAAATCAAATTTGCTCGTTTATAAACTGGCTACTAATTGAGGGTTGGTCTAAGAAATGGCTGTAGGATTCACCTTAAACAGAAAATGTTTTCTCCCATTCCCCCACCCCCCTCCCCTCTGAAGCCCTCAGTTTGTTTTTCAGAGTCCATAGACTGGTGATGGGTAGTAAGGAGGGCACGTATTGCACGGTGCACTGGGTGTTATATTCAACTAATGAATCATTGAACTTTACATCGGAAACCAGGGATGTACTGTATGGTGACTAACATAATATAATAAAAAAACATGAAAAAAGAGAAGAAAATGTTTTCTCTTTTTTTCTCTTTCATAGGATCTCTTATTCATAGAGTTATAGTGGGTTTTCTTCTTCTCTCTGGTTCAGGGAGATGGAGGAAAAGAGGAGATAAACAGAGTCAACTTAATAAGTCAGAAGAGTATGTACTTATGACATTGAAGTCTGTGTATTCTTTTAAGGAATTTTTCGGTTTCCTCTGGGAGCCTATAGGTTTGAATTAGAGGTGGGACCTAGGACAGAGGAAGGAGAAAGTGGGAGAAAACAGTGGGACCCCAGCAGTGTGGCTGCTGAATGGACTCCGGGGAGAGACCACCACAAGAGGACTGTCTGCGGTGGACTATTGGAAAGGAGCTCTGCTTCCTCATTTGACATGCTCTGTGCTTTAGTGTCCCTCTGTGGTACCCTCCCCTTCCTCCACCCTCCCCTTCTCCCAAGGTCTTTTAAACAGCAAGAAGAGCTACCAGCCCTGGAGCAGGCTGCCTTTGGGAACGAAGTGGAGCCTGGGTCCACATTTGGAGGGAAATGCACAACATGGAAGGCTGGAGCTCCTTAGTGGGGTGCCACTGGGAAGCCAGAGGGGACCCAGGGGGAGAATGGAGTCAGAGTCAGGAGCAGGAAGTGGCAGAAAGCAACCACTTCTGTACATATCTGCCCCCACCCAGGAGTCCTCAGGTTATATTGGAGAAAGGACTGAACCTCTCTATTCGAAGTAGAATGGAGTCTCCAATTAATTTATTTGGATATTTAGGCAAAAGGTGAACCAGAAGGCCAAATGGAATTTTTAAGGTACACCATGAGATGGGTACAAGGAATATCATGTGAGAATATCACTCCAACATGGCTCCTAATTTTTTCTAATTGGATTGATCACCCTGGCTTCCAGTCACTACCTATCCACATGGCTCCAGCCTTCTTTGCCTTGCTTTGTGGTGTCACCATGAACCCAGCCCTTCTTGATTCACCAAAGCAGTGCACCACAGACTAGTACTGATCAAACACTGGGCCAGTCCTTCCTACTCCCTGGGAAAATACCTGGAGGATTAAGTAGCTAGACCAGTGAGGAATAGGCCCCAGAAAGGGCAAAGAAAACATACACATTCAATTTTCAAACTTGAAATGTTAAGGAGGTTGTGAAATTAAAAGTTTTTAATGCTAAGGAGTCTATGTAATAGTCTTCTATGTGGCCTAACACCCCACAATGTGGCATACCCATTATGATTTAAGTTTTCGTTCTAAGAAGCCCTAGACTTCCTTAAATCACTCTATCTTTCTCTACTGTTGAGCATTTTTACCTGTAAACATAGTCAATTCACGGTAGCCATTAAATTGGACGCTTCCTAGTAGTAACTCACACACCTAGGGACATTTAACCCCCTTTTTCCCCACTAACAAGGTGGGCTTGACTCAACTGTGATGGACAGAGCCAAGTTTCTGCTTCCCATCAATACTCAGTACTCTTGAATGCAAGTTTTGGAGCAGCCAGATATTCAGGTTCACCCTTTCCTACAATGCAATGAGAAACCTGAGCGTTTGTTTTCTAAATTGTCATTCTTATTTTGTCAAATGGTATGTGCCTCCTCCCCTAAGCAGCTTTCATGAGTCGGACAGTTGGAACCTAATATGGATGAGGTTTCAACGGTATGTTCTGTGCAGTCCACAGGCTTCAGAAGTTCCTGTTTGTGGTAATTTCTGTGGTTATTCCAGCCTCTTCCTTTCTGAACAGCAAGGCTTAGAACCTTTCCCCACAGCATTTACCCAAGCCACTGTTCATCAAGAAAATAAGTCCAAGAGGTATTTTCAAAATCAGTTGTCAATGCCCCATACCTCTCAACAAGTCAGCCCATCTGCAATGAATTTTGCTTTGCATTCCTTCCATACACCAAAACTATTCTAGAGTGCATGTCGTAGAGTTTAGCCAGGAAGCCAGATGTTTGGATTAGTATTTTGTGCTTCAAGGGCCACTCGTTGCCCACCCCCCACCCCCACAGCCACCCCATCAGCCAGGCCAAGAAGATTTTATCAGTTAATGACATTGTTGTAATCAACCATCCTTTGTGGAAGAATCTCTACTTCTTTTCTGTCTCATCACTCATCGTGCACATTTTAAATAAGGAAGGCTAAAACAGTTAACCAGATTATGTTAAAATATGTGTATAAACACGCTCAAAACTCTGGAACTGGAAAGCTGAAATGATTTAATTATTTAATATTTTAAGTGAGTGTGGGTGTGAGCTTTATTTTATTATTACTGAAGAATAGAAAGAATCAAGGAGCAATTTCTAAGCTACGCAGCTAACGGGTGTGTCTGTCAAGAAGTTCTATAATTTAGTGAAGTTGAATAACAACGCATCTCTTCTTCTCTCCAGTTGGAAAAGCAAGGACAATGTAGACGTTTGTAGGTCTGAAGGATAATCCTGGATTAAATGTTGAGAACAATGCAGAGGAAATGTTGATCTATCAGAAACCATTTTCCTTCGTCCCATAATTGCCAAGAGAGAATGCTCCTCTTAGGAAGTTGGGGTGGGGGGGTGGGCATGGAAACTGGGTATAATGGAGGCTGTGAGGACTAAAACTTGCTCACATTCTGAGGAAATTTTTTTCCTTTCTGTAATTGGCCTTTAGCAATTAAAGACAACATTTTTAGACCAACAAATCATAAGCCCACTACACTTGTGTTTGGCAAACTTTTTCTGTAAAGAATCAGATAGTAAATATTTCAGGCTCTCAGGGCCATACAGTCTCTGTAACAATTGCTCCACTCTCCCATTGGAGAACCACAGGAAGGAACCATAGACAATACACTCAACAAAGGAGCGTGGCTGTGTTCCAATAAAACTTTATTATAAGAGCAGACAAGGAGCTGGATTTATCCCACAGGTGAGTACTTAGCTGACCCCTGCCCCAGACTCTCAAGTTTTATGAGAGCTAGGACCTATATTCCCAAGGCCTGGTACACTGTAGGCACTTAACAAATATTAGTGAACGACATTTGTTAAAGTTGGAATTATGGTAGCTCTACCATTGTGTCACCTTGGCCAAGTCACTTCCTCCTTTAGAGCCTCAGTTTTTGACAGCATAAAATGGAAAAAGTAATGTTGATACAGCTTATTTTCTGAGCTATCTCCTCATAATATAAGTCAACAACAAAAACAAAATGACCAACATGTATTGATCTCTTAAAAAGTATCATAGAAAGTTGTTTTTTATATGTAACACATTAATCCTCACAAAAAAACCTATATTATCTCCATTTTGTCAGGTAAGGAAACCAAGCACACAGAGAGTTTAAATAGCTTAATGTTATGTGGTAAATGATAGAACTGATATTCAAACCCCAGAGGTTGCCCAGTTAATCATTACACACTGCTTTATTTTCCCTAAGCTTGGAAACTGAAATGAGCTGTTGGAGACAGTTGTTTGTTTGTTGCCTTTTGTACTTTATAAATCACGGAACTGGCTTGCTGTGCAGAACCAACAACATTTTATACTTAGTTGTCCAATCCTCTGTGAGCGTTCAGCCAACTTCATTGGAGAATAGAAGGGCCCAGGTGATAAATCACGTAAGGTCCGATCGGTGGCAAGCAAGCCTGGTGAACTAATGCAGAAGTGGGGCAGGAGGAGATGTTTATTAGAAAATACGAGATAGCTCATAGAACTAAGGAAGAGCAAAACAAGGCTCTGGGATGAGAGAGGACCTCTTACAAGGGTAACTCGAAGACACTAATAATGAAACAGTAGCTTGAAATCACCACCTGTTTCTAAATATCTCAGCTCATGTTTCAAATTCCCTGGAAAGAGAATCTCTTTTGTCTAGCTACCGCAGGCATTTCTGCCCTTACATTAATCATCTCTATCTAGCCAAGGAACAAAACTAGTGGCAATGTTATAACCGTGGATGAAATGGAGCCATGAAGCAGGCAACCACACCAATGAGTCTACCTTAAGCGGAATACCAGCACCACGTTCCGTTTCCAACTGCCACCACCTGCTACACACTGCCTTATTGTGACATTTTGACTTGAAAATAAGAGCATTTTGTGTTTCTTCCAATCTTTTAACATAGGCTGCCAAACACACAAATTTGCTGTTAAAAGTTCCAAATGCTTCTACCCTCCCTTATTCAGCCTTTCCTCCCTTCTACCTGTCTCCTCCATACACTGTCTCCTTCCAACCACCTTGAATTTTCAGTCACATGACCTACAAATGCCCCTAATTCTTAAGCAGCCCTGCCTACCTCACTATTATCACACATGCACACTCTGATAGCAAAATGATCACACTTGTTTGTTTGTAGGTTAGCCATAGCACTAAAATTCATTCTCAAGACTCCAATTTTATATATACATCTGTGTTTTACAATTTCTCTGGCTTAAAATATAGCTTTAGTGTCATGACTATATTTTAATGCAAAATGGAATCATCGTTCTTAGTCATTTTTGTTTTACAAATGTATTCTTAACCTTATTTCTACAATAATTTTTAGGACCTGAGCACTGCTTTCTGATCAGCACAATAATGGAATGTCCCTTAAACAGATGAACGTCCTTTGTGGATAAAATGCAGTTTTTGTTTCCATCGCACTGGGAGTCTGACTCTTTGCAAAAGCATTTAGATAAATGTGAACTATGGGAGGTTGGAAAAGCTGTTGTAACTGTTGCTTTTTTCTTTTCCCTAATTTGTAGTTGCGTTTGTGCCCCCGTTGTATTTCCCCTCCCCAGCCCAGAACAGCCTGTTCCTCTCTACAAGCCAATGGTTTCCATGTTGTACCAGGAAACCGGGCCTGGAATCCAGAGAGAGTATAGAACTTGCTGCCACGGAATATCTGGAAGGAGTTTGAAAGGGTCTGGGAACATTTCAATCCATGGTGTTCTAAGCAATTCAGCTATTGGTGCTTTTTCCCTCGGAACTTAAAGTTATTACGCCAAAAATGAAACTATTTCTAACTAATCATAATCACTTCAATTGCTGATCCTAGGTTAATTTCCAGGCACTTTGCTGCGTACTTTACAAGCATGATCTGCCTGGATTCTCACTAAAACCCCCAGGCCATGTTGTCGCTGAGAAAAGCAAGGCTTACAAAGGTTAAGGAGCTTGCTATACTGCACAGCTAATAAGAGGGAGACGTGAAATTTGAATCCAGATGGTTTGACCCCAAAGCCTGAGCTCCAAATCATTTGCAGTTTTCTCATCCTTACCTTGCGATTTGCTTTGACTGTTACAGTTATATAATGTCAGTTTAAAAAATGACCTGCAAATGTTTGCTACCTTTCCCAGCATGAGATTATTATGCTTGATTTTACAGTCACCTTCCTACATCCAGCCAGAAATCATATCGCTCATTTCATCATGGAAATCAGTGAAGAAGTAGAATTCATTCTTTCTTTCCATTCATATTTATTTATTTTGTGCCAGGCTCTGTGCTAGGCTCTCTAACAAAGACAAGGAATGAATAGCTTCTTCCTTCATGGAGTTTGGTGGGCAAGGCGCTGGAAAAGAATGATGGAGAAGGAAAGTAAGAGAGAATAAGAATTGGTAATTTTAAAAAAAATCACAAATTATTAGCTGTAGGATTTGATAAAATTCAAGCAAAAGTTGCTTTGCCGACGACATTTCAAGGCTGATTCTAGTAAATTGTATCCTTTAGTATAGAAATACCTTATGTTCCTATTATATAGGTCTTTCTGAACCACTGGGCTCTGCAGAGAAATGTAGGATTCTTTTCAAGGAACCGCCATAGCATACCCTCTGTCATTCACTCATGACTGTTAACCAATTGAACAATGCCACACTGTTATAAGTTCTTAAAAATCATGGTGGGCAAAAGAATGCAATTGATTTATAAGCAAAGCAAATGTACAGACTCTTAAGTGCTAACGACAATGAATTTTGTCTTCCAGACTGGGCTTAGATGAGCCTGAGAAATTACAACAGTATTAATTTCAGAAGCAATATCACCACCTTATCCTGAGAAATCCAGACTACTTTAATACTGACAAAGGGTCAAATTTCATTACAGCAAATACTACAGTAAAATTTTCAGCCAAATTTTCATACCAAAAATTTGAATGTTTTTCTTTTTTCAGCAATAGGGATACAATGAACAGAATCTAGAGTAGACTCACTTCTCTGTATCTTGAGTAACAAGGTAACAAAGCACTTAAGTAAAAGAATCAGAAAATCTGACTTTCTTCCCTTAGATTTATTATTGACCGAAATAACAATACAAAATGAGACTAAGTCAGCTTGAATTTGTAAGCTCTTTCCCAGAGTTAATTTTAGTTAAAATTATGTTTGAGCTTCTGGATGGGATTTTTCCCCTTGTTTGATTGATTTTTGTTTTGTTTTCTTTAAATTTATGTTCCCTTTGCACATTCCACTTATGCCAGGTTTGGGAGGGGAATGCGCCGATAATTCTGCAAGATGGTTGATTGCTGTGTTTTGGTTGATTAGGGTAAGGTTCCAATAAAGCATCCAAACGTGTTGGTGTGCCTCTCAGTTAAACCTTCAAATCCTTAGAGGTGTTTCTCATCACTAAAACAACAGACCATAAAGTTTGCTTTATGCAAGTAGATTTATTTCTTTATTTGTACTCAAACACAACCATAAAGGTTTATCTTCTGATCAGAGAACGAAAATAAACAAAGCAACAAAGGTCTTCACAAAAGAGAGTGTATAAGCCAAATTAACAAGGTCTTTGTTCTTTCCAGGTTAACAAGAAATAGGAAGAAAGCGAAAGGTAGGATGACGAGGGAAGGAGGCTCCATGCTTCTTTATGTTACTTTGATTCCTGATAAGCAACTTCGGTGTGTGTTTAAAATCTTGAGGATTTATATTATTAACCAAACAAGAATTTTTACAATCAGGGAACATTTGTCTGGCTTCCCCCTCGCCTCCTCCCTCCCCACCCATCCCCCCAACCAGCACACACAATTTTTGTAGAATATTTTGTTGGCTATAATTAAACTATGTGTGTTAATTAGGATTAGATTTTAAATGCACTGCTTGGGAAGTTGAAAAATACAGGATCTGAATGAGCCCAAATTGAGATGACACTTGAATTTTCGCAGATGTTTCCATAATCCTAATTTCAAATTGATTGTACTTCCTGAACAGTGAGAAGCCATTTTCAGTTATTTATTCAGACGTGTGCACTACTTTTCCCTCTGCCAGTGGTAGAAAATATCTAGCACTTTCGTTAACTCCTTCAAATAAACTGATTTCCGAGGCAGGTTTTAATGGGAGGGGTGCCAAAGAAGACCCACCTGCTCCCAGGGTCACCCCAGAGCCCATATATATGGGACCCACGCAGAAATCTGGGCTCCAGCAATTTCTCCCTCGCCTGTCCTCTCGTGATGGGTTCAGCTGGCTTTTGACTATCATTGCTCAACAGGCCAGGAAAAAAGCAAAGAGAGACAAAAAGGGAGAACTTTCCCTATACTGGCTACAAGCAGCCCGTAATCTGTGACACTTGATTCAGTCACAAAGATGTGCAACAGTAGCATGCTACAGAGGCCCAGGGTTTGGACCCAACAGCAAGGCCACCTGTAAAACACATTCCCAGATAAATGGTCTGTAAAAAAGATAAGCTCCTGCCAAAGCGAAGAGTGTCAGTACCAAGCGGTATTTCATCTAAAGCTGCAAGTCGGACACCAGACTTGGAATACGCTTGAAAGAAAGGGTGGTCATTTCTCGTGTGCGTGTGGGTTTGTTACCGTTTCTCTCTACATTTTCTGCTCAACTCAAAATCCAGAAAATCTTCAGAAATCCTGCCTTGGAAGCAACCCCATTCCACTGACAAGTCTCCTATTTGATTGTAATTCCTTGCAGCTTTCCTGTTAGGGGGGGCCTCTGCTGAATTGGAGGCATCGTGCCTTCTTCCACCTGTAACGATTTCCCACTCAACTGTAAGACAATGGCCATGATTGATCTAATGAGGGACTGGAAAAGCCAGCTGATTGCTAGAAATAGTAGAAAGCAAAAACTTGTGCTTGGCTTCGCGAAGAATTTCTCATCAACTCTGGTACCCTAACCTAAATAGGTAAGCGGCCTCATAGCAAATTAAGTAAGGCACTTAAGCTTTTTCTTGGTGGGAGTTCGGAGAGAGGGCAAGGCAGGATTTCAGCAGAGAGAGGTGACTGATGAAATTTTCACATTTCAGAGCGACAATCACATGTCATTCTATCTGGTCCTGTGAAGGCAGAATTCTTTCTTTCTTTCTTTTTTTAAACAAAAAGCAGTTTGAATAAATGCAACTGCACATGAGAGTTAAAGTTTTTTGTTTCTGTTTTTGATTTTTCGGGCTGTTGTCATTTTTTAAATATTTGAAGTCCAGCGGAAATAGCCTTTGTGTATTCATTAGTTAAAGAAAATAGCATGCTGCCGAGGTACATAAAAGTAATTCACATAATGTCCCTGAAAACCCCATAATTTTTTTCCTCATTGCATCTTTCAGGGCTGTGTTTCTTAACCCTGGCTGCACAGGAATCACCCGATGCCCAGACCGTACCCCGGATCAATGACATCAAAGTGTCAGGGCTCAGACCCGGGAATCCCTATTTTTGTGCTGTCTGCGTGATTCTAATGGGCAGCCAAGTTTGAGATCCCATTACTGTACTAAAGAGTCTCCAATAATAGCAAGGAGAGATTTTTTCCTCCTGCTTACATGCAGATGAAAGAGTCAAGTAGAGAGGTCCTCTCCCCATCTCTTGTCCTGTTAGTTACCTGAGGATTCAGAGTTCAGCATATGCGGGCCTGGGCGTCTTCCTGATCCCTGCTAGAGCCCTTCCCTCTGTGGGGGGGGGGGGGGGCCTTGCAACCCCTTGGGAAAGGGGACAGNGTCCTCTCCCCATCTCTTGTCCTGTTAGTTACCTGAGGATTCAGAGTTCAGCATATGCGGGCCTGGGCGTCTTCCTGATCCCTGCTAGAGCCCTTCCCTCTGTGGGGGGGGGGGGGTCCTTGCAATCCCTTGGGTAATGGGACAGGGAGTTGAAGTTACTTGTCTAAGGCCAGTAGCTGGGTAAGAGGAAGAACCTGATTTCAAATCAGGCCAGTGTTGACCCCAGAGACCTGGTCTTTTACCAATACAAAAGCAAAGGTTTAATGCTGGGGGCCTATGAGCTGTACCCAGCCTCAGACTTGGTTCATTTGGCTCTCACGGAAATCTAAAAATGTTCAAAGTTGTGTGCCTGTATGGTGGGTGTGTAATCTCTAGTTCACCTTCATCCCAACCACTCCCTGCAGTCTTCACATCAAGCACATTTCAACCATTTATTTTAACAGCTTGGCCGGGCAGGCGTTTGAATTCACATCCCTGTGCTAAGGCTAGAAGGGCCTTTAAAATTATAGCGAAGTCACAAAAGCATAAACGCTGCCACGTATTCCCATCCATTGCCCATTGATAAAGCCTAAAATTGTCCTTTCCTATTCGAAAGGGATGCTCCTTACTAATGTCATTCAATTATTCACTCATTCATTCATTCATATATCTAACGCATTCCTGCTAGATAGAAGACACTTTGTAAGTAAAATAATCCAGAAGGACAGGAATTAACATGTATGTCCCATGAAGTGCCAGGCATTTGGCTGGGCATTTTTCAGACTTTTTTCCTTTTTTTTAGCTAATATTTAATCCATTCAGCAACCTATCTAATACTATTTGTATGAATATTTTACCGATATTGTAAACAAAGTACGTGAACCAGGGACATTTTCATTCCTTCATTTAATAAATATGGATGAGTCACCGCCACATGCCAAGCATGACTCTAGATTATGGTGACCCAGGAGTTTGAACCAGACTGACAGGTTGCCCATCCTCCATCAGTGATATGCTGGAGCCCTTCTTATCTCAGTCTGTTTGCAAGAGCTATCAGATAGGTAAAATTTCAGGTAGACAGTTGTTAAACTACTGGTAACTAGAAATCAGTCATATTAGAAGTATTTACACCATGGGAATTGGTGGAAACTACAAATAGGGACCTTTCTTTCTTTGGGCAAGCCAATTTACAGCAATGTAGGAAGTTTAGAATTCAGATACAGGCCTGTCTGCCTCTGAAACCAGGGCCATTTCTACTCTGTAGCTGAAGAAAGACGTCTCTATCCTCAAAAAGCTATAAAAATAGGGAGAGAGAAGTAAATCAACACTAAAATGTAGACCCTGGATTTGAAACCCACCTGCTACTTACCAGCCGTGTGACCTTGAGGATTTAAGTTAACACCTCTTTGCCTCAGTTTCCTTTTCTGTAAAGTAGAAGGAAAATAACACATCACTGGATTGTTGCAAAGAATAAATTGGTCAATATATATAAGTGGATAAAAGGCTGACATTTAGTAAGAACTATGTAAATGTTAATTATTATTATTGAAAAGAAATTTAAAGTTTATTATAAAGAATAACAAAGAAATAAAGCAAAGTGTGCAGATGCAAGTGTTTGTACCTGAGAGAGAAAAAGAAAAGATTTTGAGTCAGAAGAGAACTATTTCTCTCGTTCCCTTCCAATTTGTCAAATTATATGAAAAGCTCCTGTAATTGTCCAAAGTTTGCAGATGCCCCCTGATTTGACCATGGCTGTTCTTATTACAGGGGTAGAAGGGAAAACCGCTTTGTCAAGCTGGAGATTCATCTGTATCCAAAAGAAGTGGATGCACCCTGTATTGCCTCCTCCAAGCCCAGGCTCACCAAGACTCCCAGAGAGTTGCGGTAACACAGAAACTCGTGCCTTCACTGTGTCCCCTGGCCCTGCCTAAGCAAACCAGTGCATAGCCTTTCCAGAGTCCATTTTTCTGGGATCCTTTGAAAGCAGATCTTTTGAGTATTTAAAAATATTAAAAACTTGTACTCAGCATTATTTTCTCATTTTTTTTCTTTTTTTCCGATTTGTGTTGATTGATCATATCAGCACCTTTTTAGAAAAGAACTGTGCTGTTACCTGCCTACTGAAATCTATAACTATTGCTAAACAAAGCTACTCTTGTGATGGAAACAATTCTTATATAAAGAGAGTTAAGAAGGGAGAAAGGGGGCACCTGGGTGGCTCAGTTGTTAAGCGTCTGCCTTAGGCTCAGGGCGTGATCCTGGAGTTCTGGGATCAAGCCCCACGTCAGGCTCTTCCACTGGGAGCCTGCTTCTTCCTCTCCCACTCCCCCTGCTTGTGTTCCCTTCTCTCGCTGGCTGTCTCTCTCTGTCAAATAAATAAATAAAATCTTTAATAAAAAAAAAAACAAAGGGAGAAAGGATCCAAGGATAAGAGACACCTAATCTATCAAGACGTGAGTACTTGAACACAATTTGTAACAAGCATGTTTATGTTTCAGTGGAAATTCAACAAGAAATAAGCTTTCAGTTTAAATATCAGATCTAGTTATTTCAGGTTAGTAAGGATAGGAAGGCCTTGAGCAATCTATCTAGAACTGGCCACACTATTTGTAAACTGAAGATTGAAAATCTTCTGGTTGTGAATAGTTACTCAGTCTTGTGTCTACAAAGATCAGCAAAACTGTCTCCTTGGATTGTCCCAGAATTTAAGCCCATAGATGGTGAATGTGTCATATTTAGTTTTTTTTATTTCATTAGATGTTAGATTAAACAGTCATTAGTTCAAATTACTTAATATTATTACTTCGTATAAAATGCTCCATAACCTCTGTACACATCAAAGTGTATAATTTACACCAAAATCATTACTTGCCAATATTTGGGGACCTTGGTAGGAAATCAAGATACCATCTAGTCTAGCCAGTGAGAATGAAATTTCTTTTCTTCCTTGCCTGAGAACTGCTTTCCCTCAGCCTTTGTCAAAGACTTTGTCAAAATGTTAAACTAAATAGATGTGCAGTATTTGGTAATGATCCAGAATTACTATTAATAAATTTCTCTGAAAGCTGTAATAGCCCAATGTCCAACTGTTCTGAAACTTCCTGCCCAGACGCTTAATGATATGATTCAACTCAAAGTCCAAAAGAAGGAGGAAAAGTTAGTGAAACAATGTACAAAAAGGATTTAAATTAAAAGTTGGAGAAAGTTACAGAGAATACGATACACTCTTGACTTGATGGCAGGCTTCATGGGAACTTCCAAAGGAAGCTGGAAACTGGGGGGCTCTGCTCCCTCTCTCTCTCTCTTTCTCTCTCTCTCTTTCCTCTTTCTCATTATTTTTTGTATTTTGAAATTTTGAGCCATTCAGGAGATTTTTGAGGATTGAAATTTTAAGGATGTATTTTAGTTATTTTCCTTTTTTTTAATAATAATTTTTTTATTATATTACGTTAGTCACCATACAGTACATCCCTAGTTTTTGATGTAAAGTTCCATGATTCATTACTTGCGTATAACACCCAGTTATTTTCTTAACCTTAGGAGTAGCCTAATGATAAGCAAAATTTTGTGTGCTTCCTACCTTCATCAGAAACTAAATTTAACTGAGCAAACATATATGGAATGCCTAGGCTCTGTGGAATGTTTAAGGGCCAGGGTTATGCCCTCCAGAATATTATATTCTGACAGAGATAGACACATGTATCATATATTGAGGAATAGTTTACATATGTAAATTAGATGAAGGACATGGAGAATAACCAATTAACGACTCTGAAGAACAGATTTTTTAATATTTTTATGTCCATTTTTCTGGTGATAAACAAATCTAGAAAACCTAGAAAATTTAGAAAAGTCCTCTAGACCCAGAAAAATCCCCTAGAGATAATCACCATTACCCACATTTTGATGTTTGGTCCGCTAGCCTGAAAGACAAATGAAAAAGGATAAGCGTGAGAACCGTGATAAAGGTAGAACCGATAAGATTTGACAACTAACTGAATGTGGTGAGAGGAAAATCATCACGAATAACCATATTTCAGAACCAAGCAACTTGGTGCATAGTGATACAATAAACCAGATAAGGACCACGAGAAGAGCAGCGGGCTTACAGGGAAAGGACAGGTGTAAATTTAAATGTTTGAACTGGAGGCAGCAGCAGTAGAGTCACATGGCAATCCTAGTATGTGGATGGTTAGCTTGAGTTGATGTGCCTGGTAATATCCTTAAGGTATCCTAATTTAAGTTGGTCATTTTAAATTTATATTTTAAAGATCATTCTCAACTATGTATCACCAACCCTGAATTGTAGTGAGAAGAAGCTGAGATCCTATTTTGCTCCTCATGATTAGCTCAGATGAATACATTTAAAACATAAATGTATTTTATCAAGTGCTCCTCCCATTATCTGTGGTATAAAGTCATAAGGAGATACGCAATGAATATTCCTATTCATAAATAATTTTGACCAATGTCTACTAAAAATTTCTTATCTTAGGCATCTTTGAAAATATCAGTTTATTAAAAATTGAAGTTTATGGGCCTTGTTCTGTTCTACAAATGAGATAAAATGTCAGCAAGAACTAAATGGTTATTAACAATGGAAATAAGTCACATAGCTTAACCTGAGAGAAGCCTAGAGAGTGAGACTTAGAGAAGTCAGATTTGCTCGCTGGGCCACTGTCGCTGAACAGGAATGTTAGATAAGGATCTATCTTCACTTTCCTTATTCTTGCAGATTCTTAAGCATCTACATTGCTCAGAGTTAACCCACTGGGTTCTGGAGCAAATAAGTAAGTGGTAGATACCACTGGTTATATACCCAATTTTCATTTTCCCTTATTCCTTGCTATCAATTTCTTATTTTGTTCATGTGGGCCATGACCCCTGACCTGGGCGATTAATTCTGATTGGTCTAAACCAAACATGATCATTCATCACATTTTACTAGTCATTGGTCTGTGTGCAGGCATGTGATACAGTTGTGGCCAATGAGATGTAAGAGGAATTCTGTTTCTGAGCTCTGTAAAAGTTTTTGCCTCCTTAATGAAAAAGAGAGCAGTGGGAGTAGAAAGCCCAATGCCCAACCTCTGCTCCTAAGCCCCAAAGACATGATCATTTTGAGCTTCAGCAGACATTTCCAGTGATGTTAAAGCAACAACATTAAAACAAGGAGACGATAGTTGTACAACAAAAATCAGAGAATCATGCATCTTTTAGGACATCTCTGGAATGCTGTGCCAACCCTTAATCTCTACCTCCAAACTTTATGTTATGTTTAAACATTAGTTGACTTTATAGTTTAAGCTACTGTTAGTTAGTTCTACTGTAACTTGCCGTGAAAATAATCCTAATACAGTCTGTAAAGCATCTAGCATAAAGTATGCACTCGATAGATTTTAATTTAAATAAAATTAATGCATAGGCTTAGATGCACGTTGTGGAGCATAGATTTGATCTAGCTGAAGAGTGGGTCTGGGATGGGCACCCAGGTCCCAAAGTCCTGCATACTTCACTTAAGACCAGCTTTATTATTATGCATATCTAGGTGTTAGCTTTGGTTTCTTGATTTGTTTTCCAAAGTAGTTAGATGCATGCCTTGCAACAACCCAGGTTGCTGAGTTCCAGCAAGACCCAACACTCCCCACTCCAAGAGATGGGCACTCTTCATCAGACCAGTTTTCACTCCTCTGGGCATTGCTATGAACCACCAGTTACCATTTTATCTTCTCTCTCTGCTTCTTTCTACACCCTCGAGAACAACCATGTTGGAGTAGAATGAACAGGAGCTTGGCAGAGTAAGAGATATGGAAAAGGAACAGAGGGCTGAATAATCCATCAGCTGGCTAATCCATCTCTGAATAATTCATAAACTGACTAATCTGACCCTACCATCCTGCCTATACATCTAGGAAAACAAAAAGGAGCCTTCAGGCAGCTAGCCTTTTTGCTTCTTCCAATGAGCTCCAATATCTCAGGGCAAAGCCAAGAATTGTTCCTGCCACCACCATATCCATGGGGCTTGGAAAGGACAGCCAGTCAGTTTATATGTTCCTCTCTGTAGTTTCACAAGCAATACAGCAAAATACTTCAGACAGAGGAAACAAAACATCAAAGAATTCAAAAGAAATGAGGTCATCAGAATCAAGTCCCCAATGTTCCCAGGAAGAGAATCCTCATCGTTAAGAAAAAAGACACAAAAACAGCACATTTAAAAACCTGACTCTAGATCTCCCTTCTTTCTCAAGAACAAAAGTATGTATTTCTCAGTCCCAATGTGGGGACATAATAGAGGTCACAGGTCATTGAAAAGGAGAGTAGAACTACACTTGATTGTTAACCTGGCATAGAAGGATGGTCAATACCAGTGTTTTCTGTTATTGAAGTGCTCTCTGTCGTTGATATAGGAATTTTTTGATCCACAGACTGTACCCAGACAATTAATAGTGGGACAACTAAAAAACAGAACTGTTTGAAAGTTGGTGAGATTGGGAATCGGGTAGTCAGTATCCACACCTAAACTTTAAAGAGGAAGGTAGCTGTCCCTATATGTCCTTATTTGTTGAGTTACAATAATCCTGAGATATTTTCCCTCTTGCGTGAGAAAGAAAACTTCAATGGAATGCAAGCAAGAATGTCATAAACACCTTTATCTTTTCTTTCTCCACACTTTCTGTCTTTTGCTTAGTGTCACCTCTATGCTGGGCACTGTGCTAGGCAGAGGGACACATAGAAGAATTGCATAAAGCCTCTGCCCATGAGATTTCACAGATTGGGGTACATAATTACTCATCTGAAAGCCTTGAATTAATTCTATTTGGACACTACCATTTACCTTGATATAAACCACATAGAATTCCATACAATGTTGTAGGCAGAAGAAAGCTTAGAGAGCTAGCAGGAAAGGGAAGAGAGGGACACTGTAAGCTTTGAATGGCTCCTCAGCTGGTTTACCCATCTCCGAATGAATAAGGGACTGGCTACCCCAAACTAGCACTGCTAAACCAGCACCACATGGTATATGTGCTCAATCACATTTGTTAAAGGGACGAATGAGCCCTTGCTCCACGCAAAAATGTAAAAAGGCAAATCCATCTGGCAAATTCTCCCAATCTCTAGTTCATTGCTCTGCCATACACAATGCCAGGTAAGTGAAAATAAAACCTTTTATCCTTGATCTAGACCTTTCTTTGTCATTCACACTTTCAGGCTCTTGTCATCATGCCTTGACCTATTTTTTAATAAATTTTAATAAAGCTTTTTTTAAAGTAAATATTTTATCATCATATAACATGGACATAGAAACATGCACAAACTCGAAGGGTACAGCTCAAAGTATTTTTACCATGTAATCATACCTGGTTAACCACCATCTGGATTAATAAATAGAGATTACTAGCACCCAGATACCTCCTCTGTAAGCCTCTGCCTTTACCCACCTCCCAACCCCATCCACCCCAACACACACACACACACACGCACACATACATACACGCACGCACGCACACACACACACGCACACACATACATACACGCACGCGCGCACACACACACACGCAGAGGTAACTGCTATTCTGACTTTACCACTATTGCTTACTTTTGCCTGTTTTAAAATTTTACATGAATCATTGAAATGTACTCTTTGGCATCCGCTTCCTTTCTCTCCATATTCTACCTGGAGGGTTCATTCCTATGTTAGAGAGCGTATTTATCACTGCACAGCGTTCTACCCTGTGTGGACGCGTCCAGTCGCAAGCCCACATCTAGCACGACACATTCATCCGTTCTTCCATTGAGAGGCACGTGAGTCACTCCCAGTTTCAGGCTCTTATAAATATAGCTGCTACAAACATTCTAGTTTATATCTTTTGGGGCATACATGTACCCACTTCCCCTTCATATACACTAAGAAGTGGAATGGCTGGCCATAGGTGTACCTTCAACTTCATTAAAAACTGCCAGTTTTCCAAAGCAGTCTCACCAACTTCCATTTCCGTTAGCAACTTGTCCTTACCAAATTTTGTGTTGTCAGGCTGGGTTTTGTTTTTAGCCATTTTGATGGATATTTGGTATCTCACTGTGGTTTTAATTTGCTTTTCCTGATGACTAATTATGTTGAGCACCTTTTCCAGTGCACATTGGGCCTTTTAGATTATTTATTGTAAAGTGTCTTCAAGTCTCTTGCCATTTTTTAATGGGGTTAGCTTGTTAGCTTCCTTTTTATTGATGCGTAGGGTTTCTTTATATATTTGGGATCTGAGTCCTTTGTCATATTTTTTTGCATTGCAAATTGCTTTACCTTTTGACTTTCCGAATAGCATCTTCTAATGAGCAGAAATTCATCATTTTAATGAAGTCTAGTGTATCTGTTTGTTTTTTTCCTTTATGGCTAGTCCTCTCGTGTTTTGTTCAAGAAATCTTTGCCTACCCCAAGTTCATGGAGATACTGCTCTATGTTGTCATCTAGAATTGTGCCATCTAGTTGCCACTAGCCACTTGTAACTACTTAAATTCACGTTAATGAGAGCTAAATAATATTAAAACCTAATTTCCTCAGTTGTAGGACCCATATTTCAAGTGGTCAATAGTATGTGGCTAGTGGCTAGAGGACAGTGATATGGACATCATCATAGAAAATTCTACCGGACAGCACTGGTCTAGAAGCTTTGTTGAATTAACTTTCACATTGATATTCATAATCCACCTGAAACTAATTTTTTTTATAAAATGTGAGCTAGGGCAATCAAATCTTTTATTTGGCAATCCGAAACATTTGCATGAGATTCTGCGTAAGCAGAAAAATGAACTTATATTGCGTTACACCCCTGAGGTTTTGGTGCTTGTTTTAGCAGCTAGTGTTGCTTACCTTAATGAACAGAGTCTATATGTCACCAGGCCTCCTGTTCTACACTTTCTTAACCGTCGGTTTCCGTGCATGTGTTCTTTAGGGATAAAACTTCCAATCCCTATCCTATTTGTCCTTCCTTTCCAATCACTCGTGCTTTGGAACCCTATTTGCAGGCTTCTTTCCCATCACTGGATCTTTGACATGTGGGGCATATACATCCATATACGCAGAATAAGTCTTTTGTTGTTGTTTTTTGTTTTTTGGGGTTTTTTTGAGAGAGTGAGCACAAGCAGGAGGGGTAGAGGGAGAAGGAGAGAGAATGTCCAGCAGACTCTGCCCTGAGTGAGAAGCCCCATGTGGGGCTCGATCCCATGACTCCAAGATCATGACCTGAAGGGTCATTCATTTAACCAACTGCACCACTCAGGTGCCCCCAGGATAAGATACTCTTTATTGAGTATCTGCTAGGTGCAAAGTAGTCTCCACCAATGTCTAACTGTTCCTCACTGGATTTTATCAGAACACTATCCCACACTTCCCCAATCTGATTGGCTTCACAAAATAGGATCTGACCATTATAGGCATATTCATGCTTTCTACAGAATTTATAAGTGGGAGAACAATTCTAAGACCTGCCTTTCATAGACCTCTTTAGAATAAGCTGCCATGAGCTCAAGAGTTACTATGCAGTATTTAAAATGTGGGACTGTATACAAAGAAAGTCCCATTTCTCTTGAGGGGGGCTACATCACACACATCAGGGGGGTAGAGGCTGACCACTCGGATCAAAGCTAAAGCACAGTCTGGGGGGCTCTTTGGGATCAGATAATTATATGAAGTAGACACTAGCGGATGGATTAAAAAGGTGAGGCAGAGGAGAAGTGTTGTTGGTCAAATATGAAAAGCTGAATTTGCCTTGGAGTTTCCTATCAAGGTCTCCAAAAGTAGGCCCTGAAATGAAGATCTGCGTGCAGGGGATTTATTACAGAAATGCCCCCAAGCAAGTGGAGAAAACACGGGAGAATAGGAGACTAAAGTTACAATTTCAAGCAAAGCACCAGCCTTAGTCTGATCCCACAGAGGAGTTACAGAGAATAAATTACCCAGCTCATGGCAAAGTGAGCCAGGCTTTGTGCTGTTGTATTCATCAGTCAGTCATTGACCAAAAGCTACTATTGGTAGGAAAGAGAGGAAGCAGGAAGCAGGAGGCAGGAGGCCAGTGCAGGACAAAACTCCTAGGCACCACCAGCAGTCTGTTTGTGTGGACAAAGTGCCTTCAGCAACCTGCGGTCAAGCCTCCAAAGTGAGTCACTCACAGATACAGGTCATTAGAAGCAAAAACACACAGATGTTGAGAAAGGGGCAGCCAGAAACCACGGGATGAAAGAGGAGTCACTTTAGTGTCCACCCAGCAGCTTTAAGGGGCAAGGACGAGCCTAGTGGCAGGGGAGAAAACCAGGGACCAAGGTGCCGGTAAGCTCGGTAACAGCCCATGATGCGGCCAGATTGTCCAGCCTTCCTTTTTCATTGACTGTTCCCACTGAGCATGACTGAGTTTGTCTGGGCTATAGGTTCAGAACCAGGACAGACTAATTGAATGGTTTAATCTGATTGACTTCATTACATACATTCCCAGGAATTCTCCATCTGCATGAGAGTTCTACAGTTCAGTAACTGTATCATTCATTCTTTCATTCATTCTCAAATATTTTTTAATATCGCCATGTATCAGACACTTCCTGAGGAGTAAAATGGACAAGACCAACGTGATTTCTGCACATTACAATCTAGTAGGAAGGAACTGAAGTTCAGAGAGGTAAAGGAACTTGCCCTAAACTACAGAGCTAGAGAGTCAGAGCTCGTATCTCAGCCCACTTACCCAGACCCCACCCCCCGTACTTTTAATCCAACCAGCTCCCTGGAAGATGCAAAGAATCAAGTCACTCATGGCAATCTAGAAGCAATGGCTACATTTTTCTTCCTCCCTAAAAAAGGCTTCTTGGGATGGTGGGAGAGAAAGGTCAAATGAATTTAATTATCTTATTAGCAATTTGGGGAGAGGTGTTGCTTTTTCATTAAAACACAATTATAAAAACTGAGCAAGAATTAAAAATCAAGTTCAATTTTTGTATAGAGAGCACAAGGCCAAAAGACTCTCCTTTCCCTTTTATAAACACCTTTCCCAAGGTGTGAAAAGACTTGGTGATAGGTGTATAATTTTACTGATCCTTTAGAAGCAGCTGAAATGTGGAAAAACCAGAGAGCTGGCTTAGAATAGATCCCCTGCCTTAGCTTCAGCTGCCTAAATGTGGTCATTTCAAGACAGATTCCCAAAGTTAATTATGTTTTCCTGTAACATGTAGCATTAATTGTAAGTGTAGAGCATTAAAATGGAATGCATAATACACTACTGAAATGGTTTGTTGTATTTTTTTCCAAATAAGTGTACCGCACATGAGGTCCCTGTAATGGTATTAATTATTTATCACTCTATGTGGAGAAAATATCAATTATAATAAAGTATAAAAGGGTTATTAGCTTTTCTGTACAATAAATAAAGTGGAAGTTGTGAGATCAATATGATGAATATATTAAGTTAAAATTCTCTTTTGCCATAACAGCTGATAGGATTTTATGTACCAATCTCATGAAAGTGTTATAGACATTTAAAAAAGAAATATATTAAATAAAAATAAAATCTATTAAAGAAGGTAATTTTAAATATTTAATGATATAATTAAGTCTTATTAATGTAGCATTCTTTATTTTTCAGATTAAAAATTCACAGGATTGTCATCCCTTTCATCTTAATCAGACACCGTGTTTGTTGTAATTATTTGTTATGTATTTTCATTAACATTTGGTGAATATTAACTGTTTGAAATAAAACAGTATTTTTTCTTTAGCTCTGATGACTAACAGGGGTTACTTCACGGCTAGCAGATGGAGAGCCAGAAAAGCAATGGGAGCTGTTCCAGCAAACCCTCTGAGGTAAAGGGCAGAGCACAGTCAAAAGTTCTTATGGTTCTACCTCCTGCTTCCCTCCCTGTGGAGGGACCCATGGCTTTGCCATGCCTGAAAGAGCCCCTCTTAGCATTCTCTGGGAAGCACGAGGTCTAGAGTGGTATAGAACTGAATTCAAGCACAGCTTGTGGTACTTCCCCTTTCATTTTGGGCAAGTCGCTAAACCTCTTGAGCCTCAAGTTCCTTATCTAGAAAATGGGAATAATAACACCTTCCCTGTAGGGCAGCCGTGAGAATTAGAAAGAGTAAATATGTAGAGCCTGGTCCAGAGTGGGTGCTGAGTAAGGAAAGATAATCATCTGATGCACCCCCTTGAGTACTGGAAATGATGGGACAGAAGGCCATAGAGTAGTTCCCAATTCAGTTTAGCTGGAGAATAATAATTGCATATCCAGTGACACAGTTTCTTTCAAAGAAGATGCATTAAAAATTGGTGAGGACTTTTATGCTATGAGAGACACCATCAGGAAGGTTAACAGAAAAGCCACAGAGCGGAAGAAAATATTTGCAAACCAAATCTCTGATAAAGGACTTGTATTCAGAATATATAAAGGACCCTTACAACTTAATAAGAAAACAAAACCTTGATTACTCACTAAGAAAAAACACATGCCAGAAAGTTCAGTGTTCAAAGTTGGTTGTTTGTCCCTGGAAATTGTGTAGGTTTTATGAAATGAGTTAATGTGTGTAAGGGGCATGTGTATACATTGTGTACAAACGCAGTCTTCTTTGGGGGGAGCGGGAGGAGATAAGTACTGTTCTAACATCGACACTCTTGTACAACATTTATCACAGCTTTCCAAGAATCTTCACGCTGAATGAAATTTACAACAGAGCCCCCAAAGGAAAATTTGGTTCAAGGAACTTATGAGAGAATGAGGGAACGAGTGAGTAGCTAATACTTTCTGATACGAATAAAGATGTTCTACTGAGGCAGTAGAGAAGGTGATAAATACTATCTAGATAAAAAAAAAAAGGAAAGAAACGTTAAGACTGACTGCCTCATCTTTGATACGTTACAATGGTCTCATTCTCTATGAGTGAGCATAATTCTACTAATAGCATCTGTATCACAAGCTATTGCTACCCCCTGTAAAGCTGTGGAAGACCCCATGGGAAGAGAGCACAAAGATGGGGTGGAAAGAATAGTAGGCAAATCGAACTACATCCACCCAATATTGTTTACAGAAAACACGGTGGCATTGGATCATTTCTTAAAGACTTGGTTTTGTCTCCTTTTTAATTATGAAGGATAAAATAAAATTGAGTAACTGAGAGGAATAAATAGATAATGAAGTATGAAGGGTTTTTATATAGAAGCTCCTTATTAAAATGACTGTCTCCTTCAACTGTTTAATCTAATTTCTGCAAGGCAGGTTTTCACTTGTTCTGCTCATATAAATGCACAGGTATTAGAGGTATTATTAAGACACTATGTAGTTCACACTCAGAGCTTGAAGAACGGCTTTAACCCCTTAAATGCTCAGTGAACCAACTGAAGAGGGACAACACGCAGTGAGGAAAAACCAAGCACTCTTGGAAAACAGTGAAAGCAGTTTATTCGAGTTCCAGATTAGATCTGTGTGCCTGTCCTCACTCGCTGGTCCTATACAAAATATAGAACCCCACCTGCAATCCATGTTCATTGAATGGGGACCTCAATCTGGATACTTTATGATTCAGCAGTCATACATGAGAAAGATATCACAATTAGAAATGGAGCTTCCAACCAGACAATGAGAAAGTCTCTGTTTCCCATACTTCTGTAGACTTTATGGTTATCTTGCCTGTTCAGAAAAAAGTAAATAAAGCAGACCTCTGAGTGTCCTAGTAACAATCTGCGAATAATCTTTCTTCCTCTGGGGGGGTGTTGTGTGTAAACCAGATTCTAGACAAGCTGTTCTCAAAGTGACCAACAACATCAGCATCATCTGGTTGCTAGAAATGCTAGTTCTGAACCCCAGCACAGACCTGAATCAGAAACTCAGGGAGTAGGACTCAACAATATGTGCTTTAATAAAACTTTCCAGGTGGTTCTGATACTGGCTCAACTTTAAGAATCACTACTCTCGATTGCTTGGATTTCAAGGGCTGCTTGACAGTTAATAGACAAGGGGTACACATGCAGCCCGAGCCTGGCATTTTTATTCTGACTTTGCCCTTCTCTAATTGGGTACCAGCACTCTGAGTCAGTCATTTAACCCTTTATAAGCTGCGCAACTGAGTGACATATGGGCAACTCTGGCACATTGGCAGGATGCCACTGAGAAAGATATGCAAATAGGGTGTTTGTGCAGGCTTTGATGACACTTTCAATATTCCTTGTTGAATTAGCAAAGCCTTTAAGTGGGTAGGGGACTGTCCCCAGCCCCGGGAATTCCCCAATAAGAGATAGGACCCTTTCTACCTTGGAAAACCCAAACTTTAGTAAGGCTGATGGAGTTCCTGAAGAGATTATTCAAGATATTGGGTCCAAAGAAAGTTAATCCTACAAACCAAACATGCATGCAAACACATACACGCACCTCTAAAAATCAACCCATTTAGAGCAGAAATCATAAAAAAACTTTTGACTTCACAGTTTTAAACAATAGTAATTATTAAAATAAAGTAAAATACAATATAATAAATAATAAATACACCGAACTTAATGGATTGTCACCTGAAACTGTTGGTTTGAATTATGTGTGTTACACGGAAAATGATTACTTTTGAATACTTAACAAAATCCTGGCTAAATTTAGATAAGCTTTCTTTGGTATCTCTTTCCATACTTTCACGTACCTGTGGTTTTGTGTTTTTCTTCTCTAGTTATAATGAATAACACCCTTTAGCCTCATTCTTTTTTTTTTAATGAAAAAGAGAAACAATAAAAAGAAAGTTAAAATGAAAAACACTTCCATACACAATTGAAGGGTTGGAAACGTAACAACACAAATTCTGAGAAATACAGGTTTCGCCTACACTGCACACACACGTTATTCTTTTGTTACTATTTAAATACCTAAAAGCACAGTGTAAGCCTAAAATAGCTCAAACATTATGACAATGTTTCAGTAACAAATACCCCATCAGGGCGCCACTGAGAAACTTCAGCAGAAGGTAGAGTGTCAGTTGCTTTGCTTTTGTTTATACTACGCAAAATCTGAGAGGGCCGAACTCAAGTCACCAGGGGAAATCTGGTGACAATTCCTTGAGAAATGTCATCTCACCTGCTTAGGAGAGTAGGGCTGCTTCTGAGATGGCCTCTTCTTCGAGGTCATGGTTGTAGCAGGTGTCTAAGAGCATTCGGGAACATACTCTAACCCGATGCTTCCAAACTTTTAAAGTATGTGGGAATTGCCTGGGGGTTTCGTGAGTATGCAGATTGTGATTCAGTTGATGTGGGCAGGGCCTGACCTTTGCATTGCCAGCCAGCTCCCAGGCCATGCCGGTGCTCCTGATTTCTGAACCACACGTGGAGTAGCAAATTCTACCCCAGCTTTCATCCCCAGGACAAACCTGACAATGAGAAGGACCTCTCCTGAAATTACTTCTTGATTCTTAAAAGCCAAGGTAAGATCATTCCATTGTATTGACCATTATTATTAAAAAGTTGATAATGAATGTCTTGCTTTCCTGAGGGAAGACTCCAGGGAAATACTGTAGAGTTTATTTTCTGTGCTATCATGGATAAAATTCTTAACTCTTTGAGCCTCATCCATTTAGCTAATATTTAGTGAACTCTGCCCAGGTGCCAGGCCCTGTGCCATGCCCTAGAGATACAGAAGTCGCACAGGGAAGCAGGTGATTTCAGAGCCTGTGATAAAGGCTATANATACCTGGTTAACCACCATCTGGATTAATAAATAGAGATTACTAGCACCCAGATACCTCCTCTGTAAGCCTCTGCCTTTACCCACCTCCCAACCCCATCCACCCCAACACACACACACACACACGCACACATACATACACGCACGCACGCACACACACACACGCACACACATACATACACGCACGCGCGCACACACACACACGCAGAGGTAACTGCTATTCTGACTTTACCACTATTGCTTACTTTTGCCTGTTTTAAAATTTTACATGAATCATTGAAATGTACTCTTTGGCATCCGCTTCCTTTCTCTCCATATTCTACCTGGAGGGTTCATTCCTATGTTAGAGAGCGTATTTATCACTGCACAGCGTTCTACCCTGTGTGGACGCGTCCAGTCGCAAGCCCACATCTAGCACGACACATTCATCCGTTCTTCCATTGAGAGGCACGTGAGTCACTCCCAGTTTCAGGCTCTTATAAATATAGCTGCTACAAACATTCTAGTTTATATCTTTTGGGGCATACATGTACCCACTTCCCCTTCATATACACTAAGAAGTGGAATGGCTGGCCATAGGTGTACCTTCAACTTCATTAAAAACTGCCAGTTTTCCAAAGCAGTCTCACCAACTTCCATTTCCGTTAGCAACTTGTCCTTACCAAATTTTGTGTTGTCAGGCTGGGTTTTGTTTTTAGCCATTTTGATGGATATTTGGTATCTCACTGTGGTTTTAATTTGCTTTTCCTGATGACTAATTATGTTGAGCACCTTTTCCAGTGCACATTGGGCCTTTTAGATTATTTATTGTAAAGTGTCTTCAAGTCTCTTGCCATTTTTTAATGGGGTTAGCTTGTTAGCTTCCTTTTTATTGATGCGTAGGGTTTCTTTATATATTTGGGATCTGAGTCCTTTGTCATATTTTTTTGCATTGCAAATTGCTTTACCTTTTGACTTTCCGAATAGCATCTTCTAATGAGCAGAAATTCATCATTTTAATGAAGTCTAGTGTATCTGTTTGTTTTTTTCCTTTATGGCTAGTCCTCTCGTGTTTTGTTCAAGAAATCTTTGCCTACCCCAAGTTCATGGAGATACTGCTCTATGTTGTCATCTAGAATTGTGCCATCTAGTTGCCACTAGCCACTTGTAACTACTTAAATTCACGTTAATGAGAGCTAAATAATATTAAAACCTAATTTCCTCAGTTGTAGGACCCATATTTCAAGTGGTCAATAGTATGTGGCTAGTGGCTAGAGGACAGTGATATGGACATCATCATAGAAAATTCTACCGGACAGCACTGGTCTAGAAGCTTTGTTGAATTAACTTTCACATTGATATTCATAATCCACCTGAAACTAATTTTTTTTATAAAATGTGAGCTAGGGCAATCAAATCTTTTATTTGGCAATCCGAAACATTTGCATGAGATTCTGCGTAAGCAGAAAAATGAACTTATATTGCGTTACACCCCTGAGGTTTTGGTGCTTGTTTTAGCAGCTAGTGTTGCTTACCTTAATGAACAGAGTCTATATGTCACCAGGCCTCCTGTTCTACACTTTCTTAACCGTCGGTTTCCGTGCATGTGTTCTTTAGGGATAAAACTTCCAATCCCTATCCTATTTGTCCTTCCTTTCCAATCACTCGTGCTTTGGAACCCTATTTGCAGGCTTCTTTCCCATCACTGGATCTTTGACATGTGGGGCATATACATCCATATACGCAGAATAAGTCTTTTGTTGTTGTTTTTTGTTTTTTGGGGTTTTTTTGAGAGAGTGAGCACAAGCAGGAGGGGTAGAGGGAGAAGGAGAGAGAATGTCCAGCAGACTCTGCCCTGAGTGAGAAGCCCCATGTGGGGCTCGATCCCATGACTCCAAGATCATGACCTGAAGGGTCATTCATTTAACCAACTGCACCACTCAGGTGCCCCCAGGATAAGATACTCTTTATTGAGTATCTGCTAGGTGCAAAGTAGTCTCCACCAATGTCTAACTGTTCCTCACTGGATTTTATCAGAACACTATCCCACACTTCCCTAATCTGATTGGCTTCACAAAATATGATCGGATCATTATAGGCATATTCATGCTTTCTACAGAATTTATAAGTGGGAGAACAATTCTAAGACCTGCCTTTCATAGACCTCTTTAGAATAAGCTGCCATGAGCTCAAGAGTTACTATGCAGTATTTAAAATGTGGGACTGTATACAAAGAAAGTCCCATTTCTCTTGAGGGGGGCTACATCACACACATCAGGGGGGTAGAGGCTGACCACTCGGATCAAAGCTAAAGCACAGTCTGGGGGGCTCTTTGGGATCAGATAATTATATGAAGTAGACACTAGCGGATGGATTAAAAAGGTGAGGCAGAGGAGAAGTGTTGTTGGTCAAATATGAAAAGCTGAATTTGCCTTGGAGTTTCCTATCAAGGTCTCCAAAAGTAGGCCCTGAAATGAAGATCTGCGTGCAGGGGATTTATTACAGAAATGCCCCCAAGCAAGTGGAGAAAACACGGGAGAATAGGAGACTAAAGTTACAATTTCAAGCAAAGCACCAGCCTTAGTCTGATCCCACAGGGGAGTTACAGAGAATAAATTACCCAGCTCATGGCAAAGTGAGCCAGGCTTTGTGCTGTTGTATTCATCAGTCAGTCATTGACCAAAAGCTACTATTGGTGGGAAAGAGAGGAAGCAGGAAGCAGGAGGCAGGAGGCCAGTGCAGGACAAAACTCCTAGGCACCACCAGCAGTCTGTTTGTGTGGACAAAGTGCCTTCAGCAACCTGCGGTCAAGCCTCCAAAGTGAGTCACTCACAGATACAGGTCATTAGAAGCAAAAACACACAGATGTTGAGAAAGGGGCAGCCAGAAACCACGGGATGAAAGAGGAGTCACTTTAGTGTCCACCCAGCAGCTTTAAGGGGCAAGGACGAGCCTAGTGGCAGGGGAGAAAACCAGGGACCAAGGTGCCGGTAAGCTCGGTAACAGCCCATGATGCGGCCAGATTGTCCAGCCTTCCTTTTTCATTGACTGTTCCCACTGAGCATGACTGAGTTTGTCTGGGCTATAGGTTCAGAACCAGGACAGACTAATTGAATGGTTTAATCTGATTGACTTCATTACATACATTCCCAGGAATTCTCCATCTGCATGAGAGTTCTACAGTTCAGTAACTGTATCATTCATTCTTTCATTCATTCTCAAATATTTTTTAATATCGCCATGTATCAGACACTTCCTGAGGAATAAAATGGACAAGACCAATGTGATTTCTGCACATTACAATCTAGTAGGAAGGAACTGAAGTTCAGAGAGGTAAAGGAACTTGCCCTAAACTACAGAGCTAGAGAGTCAGAGCTCGTATCTCAGCCCACTTACCCAGACCCCACCCCCCGTACTTTTAATCCAACCAGCTCCCTGGAANGCAGAGCTAGTATCTCAGCCCACTTACCCAGACCCCACCCCCAGTACTTGTAAATCCAACCAGCTCCCTGGAAGATGCAAAGAATCAAGTCACTCATGGCAATCTAGAAGCAATGGCTACATTTTTCTTCCTCCCTAAAAAAGGCTTCTTGGGATGGTGGGAGAGAAAGGTCAAATGAATTTAATTATCTTATTAGCAATTTGGGGAGAGGTGTTGCTTTTTCATTAAAACACAATTATAAAAACTGAGCAAGAATTAAAAATCAAGTTCAATTTTTGTATAGAGAGCACAAGGCCAAAAGACTCTCCTTTCCCTTTTATAAACACCTTTCCCAAGGTGTGAAAAGACTTGGTGATAGGTGTATAATTTTACTGATCCTTTAGAAGCAGCTGAAATGTGGAAAAACCAGAGAGCTGGCTTAGAATAGATCCCCTGCCTTAGCTTCAGCTGCCTAAATGTGGTCATTTCAAGACAGATTCCCAAAGTTAATTATGTTTTCCTGTAACATGTAGCATTAATTGTAAGTGTAGAGCATTAAAATGGAATGTATAATACACTACTGAGATGGTTTGTTGTATTTTTTTCCAAATAAGTGTACCGCACATGAGGTCCCTGTAATGGTATTAATTATTTATCACTCTATGTGGAGAAAATATCAATTATAATAAAGTATAAAAGGGTTATTAGCTTTTCTGAACAATAAATAAAGTGGAAGTTGTGAGATCAATATGATGAATATATTAAGTTAAAATTCTCTTTTGCCATAACAGCTGATAGGATTTTATGTACCAATCTCATGAAATTGTTATAGACATTTAAAAAAGAAATATATTAAATAAAAATAAAATCTATTAAAGAAGGTAATTTTAAATATTTAATGATATAATTAAGTCTTATTAATGTAGCATTCTTTATTTTTCAGATTAAAAATTCACAGGATTGTCATCCCTTTCATCTTAATCAGACACCGTGTTTGTTGTAATTATTTGTTATGTATTTTCATTAACATTTGGTGAATATTAACTGTTTGAAATAAAACAGTATTTTTTCTTTAGCTCTGATGACTAACAGGGGTTACTTCACGGCTAGCAGATGGAGAGCCAGAAAAGCAATGGGAGCTGTTCCAGCAAACTCTCTGAGGTAAAGGGCAGAGCACAGTCAAAAGTTCTTATGGTTCTACCTCCTGCTTCCCTCCCTGTGGAGGGACCCATGGCTTTGCCATGCCTGAAAGAGCCCCTCTTAGCATTCTCTGGGAAGCACGAGGTCTAGAGTGGTATAGAACTGAATTCAAGCACAGCTTGTGGTACTTCCCCTTTCATTTTGGGCAAGTCGCTAAACCTCTTGAGCCTCAAGTTCCTTATCTAGAAAATGGGAATAATAACACCTTCCCTGTAGGGCAGCCGTGAGAATTAGAAAGAGTAAATATGTAGAGCCTGGTCCAGAGTGGGTGCTGAGTAAGGAAAGATAATCATCTGATGCACCCCCTTGAGTACTGGAAATGATGGGACAGAAGGCCATAGAGTAGTTCCCAATTCAGTTTAGCTGGAGAATAATAATTGCATATCCAGTGACACAGTTTCTTTCAAAGAAGATGCATTAAAAATTGGTGAGGACTTTTATGCTATGAGAGACACCATCAGGAAGGTTAACAGAAAAGCCACAGAGCGGAAGAAAATATTTGCAAACCAAATCTCTGATAAAGGACTTGTATTCAGAATATATAAAGGACCCTTACAACTTAATAAGAAAACAAAACCTTGATTACTCACTAAGAAAAAACACATGCCAGAAAGTTCAGTGTTCAAAGTTGGTTGGTTGTTTGTCCCTGGAAATTGTGTAGGTTTTATGAAATGAGTTAATGTGTGTAAGGGGCATGTGTATACATTGTGTACAAACGCAGTCTTCTTTGGGGGGAGCGGGAGGAGATAAGTACTGTTCTAACATCGACACTCTTGTACAACATTTATCACAGCTTTCCAAGAATCTTCACGCTGAATGAAATTTACAACAGAGCCCCCAAAGGAAAATTTGGTTCAAGGAACTTATGAGAGAATGAGGGAACGAGTGAGTAGCTAATACTTTCTGATACGAATAAAGATGTTCTACTGAGGCAGTAGAGAAGGTGATAAATACTATCTAGATAAAAAAAAAAAGGAAAGAAACGTTAAGACTGACTGCCTCATCTTTGATACGTTACAATGGTCTCATTCTCTATGAGTGAGCATAATTCTACTAATAGCATCTGTATCACAAGCTATTGCTACCCCCTGTAAAGCTGTGGAAGACCCCATGGGAAGAGAGCACAAAGATGGGGTGGAAAGAATAGTAGGCAAATCGAACTACATCCACCCAATATTGTTTACAGAAAACACGGTGGCATTGGATCATTTCTTAAAGACTTGGTTTTGTCTCCTTTTTAATTATGAAGGATAAAATAAAATTGAGTAACTGAGAGGAATAAATAGATAATGAAGTATGAAGGGTTTTTATATAGAAGCTCCTTATTAAAATGACTGTCTCCTTCAACTGTTTAATCTAATTTCTGCAAGGCAGGTTTTCACTTGTTCTGCTCATATAAATGCACAGGTATTAGAGGTATTATTAAGACACTATGTAGTTCACACTCAGAGCTTGAAGAACGGCTTTAACCCCTTAAATGCTCAGTGAACCAACTGAAGAGGGACAACACGCAGTGAGGAAAAACCAAGCACTCTTGGAAAACAGTGAAAGCAGTTTATTCGAGTTCCAGATTAGATCTGTGTGCCTGTCCTCACTCGCTGGTCCTATACAAAATATAGAACCCCACCTGCAATCCATGTTCATTGAATGGGGACCTCAATCTGGATACTTTATGATTCAGCAGTCATACATGAGAAAGATATCACAATTAGAAATGGAGCTTCCAACCAGACAATGAGAAAGTCTCTGTTTCCCATACTTCTGTAGATTTTATGGTTATCTTGCCTGTTCAGAAAAAAGTAAATAAAGCAGACCTCTGAGTGTCCTAGTAACAATCTGCGAATAATCTTTCTTCCTCTGGGGGGGTGTTGTGTGTAAACCAGATTCTAGACAAGCTGTTCTCAAAGTGACCAACAACATCAGCATCATCTGGTTGTTAGAAATGCTAGTTCTGAACCCCAGCACAGACCTGAATCAGAAACTCAGGGAGTAGGACTCAACAATATGTGCTTTAATAAAACTTTCCAGATGGTTCTGATACTGGCTCAACTTTAAGAATCACTACTCTCGATTGCTTGGATTTCAAGGGCTGCTTGACAGTTAATAGACAAGGGGTACACATGCAGCCCGAGCCTGGCATTTTTATTCTGACTTTGCCCTTCTCTAATTGGGTACCAGCACTCTGAGTCAGTCATTTAACCCTTTATAAGCTGCGCAACTGAGTGACATATGGGCAACTCTGGCACATTGGCAGGATGCCACTGAGAAAGATATGCAAATAGGGTGTTTGTGCAGGCTTTGATGACACTTTCAATATTCCTTGTTGAATTAGCAAAGCCTTTAAGTGGGTAGGGGACTGTCCCCAGCCCCGGGAATTCCCCAATAAGAGATAGGACCCTTTCTACCTTGGAAAACCCAAACTTTAGTAAGGCTGATGGAGTTCCTGAAGAGATTATTCAAGATATTGGGTCCAAAGAAAGTTAATCCTACAAACCAAACATGCATGCAAACACATACACGCACCTCTAAAAATCAACCCATTTAGAGCAGAAATCATAAAAAAACTTTTGACTTCACAGTTTTAAACAATAGTAATTATTAAAATAAAGTAAAATACAATATAATAAATAATAAATACACCGAACTTAATGGATTGTCACCTGAAACTGTTGGTTTGAATTATGTGTGTTACACGGAAAATGATTACTTTTGAATACTTAACAAAATCCTGGCTAAATTTAGATAAGCTTTCTTTGGTATCTCTTTCCATACTTTCACGTACCTGTGGTTTTGTGTTTTTCTTCTCTAGTTATAATGAATAACACCCTTTAGCCTCATTCTTTTTTTTTTAATGAAAAAGAGAAACAATAAAAAGAAAGTTAAAATGAAAAACACTTCCATACACAATTGAAGGGTTGGAAACGTAACAACACAAATTCTGAGAAATACAGGTTTCGCCTACACTGCACACACACGTTATTCTTTTGTTACTATTTAAATACCTAAAAGCACAGTGTAAGCCTAAAATAGCTCAAACATTATGACAATGTTTCAGTAACAAATACCCCATCAGGGCGCCACTGAGAAACTTCAGCAGAAGGTAGAGTGTCAGTTGCTTTGCTTTTGTTTATACTACGCAAAATCTGAGAGGGCCGAACTCAAGTCACCAGGGGAAATCTGGTGACAATTCCTTGAGAAATGTCATCTCACCTGCTTAGGAGAGTAGGGCTGCTTCTGAGATGGCCTCTTCTTCGAGGTCATGGTTGTAGCAGGTGTCTAAGAGCATTCGGGAACATACTCTAACCCGATGCTTCCAAACTTTTAAAGTATGTGGGAATTGCCTGGGGGTTTCGTGAGTATGCAGATTGTGATTCAGTTGATGTGGGCAGGGCCTGACCTTTGCATTGCCAGCCAGCTCCCAGGCCATGCCGGTGCTCCTGATTTCTGAACCACACGTGGAGTAGCAAATTCTACCCCAGCTTTCATCCCCAGGACAAACCTGACAATGAGAAGGACCTCTCCTGAAATTACTTCTTGATTCTTAAAAGCCAAGGTAAGATCATTCCATTGTATTGACCATTATTATTAAAAAGTTGATAATGAATGTCTTGCTTTCCTGAGGGAAGACTCCAGGGAAATACTGTAGAGTTTATTTTCTGTGCTATCATGGATAAAATTCTTAACTCTTTGAGCCTCATCCATTTAGCTAATATTTAGTGAACTCTGCCCAGGTGCCAGGCCCTGTGCCATGCCCTAGAGATACAGAAGTCGCACAGGGAAGCAGGTGATTTCAGAGCCTGTGATAAAGGCTATAATACAGATTAGAGCCTACTAAGTCACAGGAGCCCCAAAAGGAAGTACCTACAAACTGAGACCCATGTGACAAATATGAATTAGCCGAGTAAGGAAGAGATGGTTTCTGTTGCGCCTGTGACTGAATAGAGGCCCTCAATGAATCTCTGTCCATACCACTTGCAATGTGATGTTGCTGCTGTTCCTATCAAGCAATAGAAGCTACTTCTCTCTGGAATCTGGGCTGCGCTTGTGACTCTCTGACCAATAGAATGTGGAGGTAATGACATGCAGAAATTCTAGAGCCTACACTCTAAGAGATCTGTAGTCTCCATTCCCACCTTTTGGGAACATAGCCAATATGTAAAGAAGTTGGGCTAGATGACTGAATGATAAGAGACCATGTGGAGAGAGACATCCCAGCTTTCTAGCCTTATTTACAAAGGTCCCAGACGTGTGAGAGAAGCCACCGTAGGCCCTCCAGCTCCAGCTGGCCCATCTGATGACTACAATCACGTGAGAATACTCAGGCTGGCAGAACACCCAGCAAACACACAGAATCATGAGAGATAATAAAGCATTGTTATTTTGAGACAGTAAAGGTTGGGGTAGTTCGTGACACGGGAATAGGAGTGATTTCAGTGGAGGGGGATGACATCATCAGATTCTTCACTTGTAAAGGGAATGTTAATACTAGCTACTCCTCAGAGGAGTTTTTAATCTAGTGAGAATTAAATGAGATATCATGGTGAAAAACATCACTGGGGGTTGCAGGGGCTCCATTGAGACTTGGGACCATGATGACAAAGTAGGAGGCTCCTGAATTTCTCTCCTCTCACAGACACACTACATATACAGCTGCACACTGAGAAACTCCTTCTGAGAGAAATCCAAAAACTAGTTGAGTGACTCCTACATATTAGGCAACTGAGAAAATGCCCATATCTCAGGAAAGTCTGAGACAACTCTTGCCATAAACATCACCCCAAGCACAGTGCTCTCTAATTGGGAGGGAACCCCTAAATCTCAGCTTCTCCCTGAGAAGTGAACCTCCCATGTCTAGTGTCCCAACTTTTAAAGGCTGCCACCCAAGGGATAAGCCCCCGAATTATCTAGCTCAGAAAGTCAACAGGTCTTGCATTCATGAGTCTTACGGGACTATAGCAAACAAAGAAGCAATTCTTAACAGGCATGTGAGCACTTGCCATGGCTATCCCTCACCCACTCCGCCCCAGGCTCAGTGCAGAAGGAGCAGACAAAAATGCCCATCTCCCAATTTTTTCCTGGTAGGAGTTTGACTTCAAACTTTCCCAGCTTCTGGCTAAGGATCCAGCTTCTAATCGGCTTGCTTCTAAGTGCTGACTTCAATTCTTCCCTTTGAGACACTGATGGATATTGGCACACCCCCAACTATGAGGAACCACAAAGACAGCAGCTTGGACAATCACAAAGTTTCGAGAGACAGCCAAGATCCAGGGCAGGGTTGTACAATAAAGTACATCTCCTATATAAGACCATTCCTTCAAGGCTGGGAGTGAAAATAGCTTAGGGGACTTATGTGATACCATCAAACTGAACAATATATGCATTATAGAGATACGAGAAGGAGAAGAAAGGATATAACAAGTGTAAATATATATGCACCCAATATCAGAATACCTAAATTTATAAAGCAAATATTAACAGACCTGAAGGGAGAAATAGACAGCAAAACAATAACAGTAGGGAACGTAGATACCCCACATTCAACAATGAATAGATCATCTAGACAGAAAATCAATAAGAAGCATTAGAATTAAACTCTAATTTAGACCAAGTGGACCTAACAAATATATACAGAATATTCCATCCAACAGCAACCGAATATGTATTTTGCTTGAGTGCACATAAAACATTCCCAGAATATATCATATATTAGACCACAAAATAAGTCTTAATAAACTCAAGAAGATTGAAATTATATCAAGTATCTTTTCTTTTTTTTTAAGATGATTTTTTATTATATTATGTTAGTCACCATACAGTACATCCCCAGATTCCGATGTAAAGTTCGATGCTTCCTTAGTTGCATATAACACCCAGCGCACCATGCAATACGTGCCCTCCTTACCACCCATCACCAGTCTATCCCATTCCCCCACCCCCCTCCCCTCTGGTCTTCAGTTTGTTTCTCATAGTCCTAGTCTCTCATGTTTCATTCCCCCTTCTGATTACCCCCCCTTTCTTTATCCCTTTCTTCCCCTACCGATCCTCCTAGTTCTTATGTTCCATAGATGAGAGAAATCATATGATAATTGTCTTTCTCTGCTTGACTTATTTCACTTAGCATTATCTCCTCCAGTGCCGTCCATGTTGCAGCAAATGTTGAGAATTCGTTCTTTCTGATAGCTGAGTAATATTCCATTGTATATATGGACCACAGCTTCTTAATCCAGTCATCTGTTGAAGGGCATCTCGGCTCCTTCCATGATTTGGCTATTGTGGACAATGCAGCTATGAACATTGGGGTGCATATGGCCCTTCTCTTTACTACGTCTGTATCTTTGGGGTAAACACCCAGTAGTGCAATGGCTGGGTCATAGGGTAGTTCAATTTTTAACTTTTTAAGGGACCTCCACACTGTTTTCCAGAGTGGCTGTACCAACTTGCATTCCCACCAACAATGTAGGAGGGATCCCCTTTCTCCACATCCTCTCCAACAATTGTTGTTTCTTGCCTTGTCTATCTTTGCCATTCTAACTGGCGTAAGGTGGTATCTCAGTGTGGTTTTGATTTGAATTTCCCTGATGGCTAATGATTTTGAACATTTTTTCATGTGTCTGTTAGCCATTTGTATGTCTTCATTGGAAAAATGTCTATTCATATCTTCTGCCCATTTTTTGATTTGTTTATTTGTTTCTCATGTATTGAGTTTGAGAAGTTCTTTGTAGATCTTGGATACCAGTCCTTTATCTGTAGTGTCCTTTGCAAATATATTCTCCAAGTATCTTTTCTAACCACAATGGTATGAAACTAGAAATCAATTATAAGATGAAAAATGGAAAATTCACAAATAATATGGATTAAACCACATGCTCCTGAATAACCAATGGGTCAAAGAAAAACAAAAGAGAAAGAAAAAATACCTTGAGACAAATAAAAATGGAGATGCAACATACCAAAAGTTATGGGATGCAGCAAAAGCAGTTCTAAGAGGGAATGATATAGTGATAAGTGCCTACATTCAAAAACAAGAAAACTCAAACAACTTAGCTTTACATCGCGACAAACTAGAAAAAGAAAAACAAACTAAGTCCAAAGTTACTAAAAGGAAGAAAATAACAAAGATCAAAGTAGAAATTAAATAAAATAGAGACTACAAAGACAATAGTAAAGATCAACAAAAGTGAGATTTTTTTTTTTTTTTTGGAAAATGAACAAAACTGACAAAGCTTTAGCTAGACCAACTATGAAAAAAAGAAGACTCAAAATCAAAGACGAAAGACAACACATTAGAATTGATAACACAAATGCTAAGTATCATAACAAACTTCTATGTAACAAATTAGGTAATCTAGAAAAAAATGAATAAATTCCTAGAAACATATAACCTACCAGACTGAATCATGAAGAAATAGAAACTTTGAACAGATCAATTACTAGTAAGGAGATTGAATCAGTAATCAAAAATGTGCCAATAAACAAAAGTCCAGAACCAGGTAGCTTCACTGGTAAATCCTAACAAACATTTAAAGAAGAATTAATGCCAATCCTTCTCAAACTCTTCCAAAAATAGAAAAGGAGGGAACACTTCCATACTCATTTTATGAGGCCCCCATTACCTTGATTCCAAAGCCTAACATGGACACTATTAGAAAATAAAATTACAGGCCAATAGCCCTAATGAATATAATTATAAAACTCCTCAACAAAATATTAGCAAATCACATTCAACAGCACCGTTAAAAGGATCATATACTATGATCAGGTGGGATTTATTTCCAAAATGCAATGATGATTCAGTATAATGCAAATTAATAAATGTAATACACCACATTAACAAAATAAAGGACAAAAATCATATGATCATCTCAATAGATGCAGAAAAAGCACTTGATAAAATTCACCATTTCATAGTACAAACGCTCAATAAATTGGATATAAAAGGAATGTGCTTCAACATAATAAAGGTCATATTTGACAAGCCCACAGCTAGCGTTATACTCAATGGTGGTCTGTTAAATCGGGACCAAGACAAAGATGCCCATTCTCACCACTCCTATTCAGCATAGTACTGGAATTCCTTGCCAGAGCAATGAGGCAAGAAAAAGAAATAAAGGGCATCCAAATTAGAAAGGAAGAAGTAAACTTGTGTGTTTGCAGATGACATGGCATGATATATAGAAAACCCTAAAACTCCACAAAAACTGCTAAAACTACTAAATTTAGCAAAGTTGCAGACTACAAATCAATATACAAAAATCAATTTTTTGTTTGTTTGTTTGTTTGTTTGTTTGTTTTTACTAATAATGAACTACCAGAAAGAGAAATTGAGAAAACAAACCCATTTCCAATAACACCAAAAACAGTGAAATACTTAGGAATACATTTAGCCAGAGTGGTGAATGATCCATACACAAAAATTACAACATGTTGATGAAATACATTGAAAAAGACAGAAATAAATGGAAAGATAATCCATATTCATGGATTGGAAGAATTAATGTTGTTAAAATGTCCATATTACTCAAAGCAAACTAAAAATTCAATGCAACCCTTATCAAAATTCCAATGACATTTTTCACAGAAATAGAAAAAACAGTTCTAAAACTCAAATGGAACCACAAAAGAACCCGAATAGCCGAAGCAATTTTGAGAAATAAAAACAAAGTTGGAGGCATCATACTTCCTAATCTCAAACTATATTGCAAAGCTATAATAACCAAAATAGTATGTCATCCTTTTTGCCGAAGGAGCCAAGAATATACAATGGGAGAAAGGATAGTCTCTTCAATAAATGGTGTAGGAAAAGTGGATATCCACATGCAGAAGAATGAAACTAGACCCCTTATCTTATACCATCCACAAAAATCAACTCAAAATGAATTACAAATTTGAACATAATACCTGAAACCTTAAAACCTTTGGAGGAAAATATAGGGGGTTAGTTTCTGGACACTGGTCTTGGCAATGATTTTTTTGGATTTGACACTGAAAGCAAAGGCAACAAAAGCAAAAATAAACTGCAGGACTGCACCAAAAGACTGCCGCACAGCAAAGGAAGCCATTAACAAAATGAAACGGCAACATACTGAACGGGAGAAAATACTACAAACCACATATCTGATAAGGTGTCGATATAAAAAATGTAAGGAACTCCTACAATTCAATAACAAAAAACCCCCACAAATAATCCAATTAAAAAATGGGCAGAGGAACTGAATAGATATTTTTCCAAAGAAGACCTACCAAATGGCCAATAGGTACATAAAAAGGTGTTCAACATCACCTATCGTCAGGAAAATGCCAATCAAAACCATAATAAGATACCACTTCACAGCTGTTCGGATGTCTATTATCAAAAACACAAGTGATAACAAATATTGGCAAAAAATGGGGAGAAAAGGGAACCCTTGTGCACTGCCGGTTGGAATGCAAACTGGTAAAATCACTCAGAAAACAGAATGGAGTTTCCTCAAGCAATTAAAAATCGAATTACCCTATGATATAGCAATCCCACTTCTAGAAATATTTCCCAAGGAAATGAAATCACTATCTCAAAGAGATATCTGAACTCCCATGTTTATTGCAGAATTATTCACAAGAGCCAAAGGATGGAAAAAACCTAAGTGTCCATTGACAGATGAATGGATAAGGAAAATGTGATATATACATAATGGAATATTAGTCAGCCTTAAAAAAGAAGGAAGTCCTTCCTTTTGCGACAAGATGGATGAATCTGGAGGGCATTTTGCTAGATGAAATAAGCCAGACAGAGAATGACAAATACTGGATGTTATCACTTGCACGTGGAATTTTTAAAAAAGAAGAAAAATTTGGATCCTCGGAATCAGAGAGAAGAACGGTGGTTGCCAGAGGCTGGAGGTTGGGAGAAATAAGGAGAGGCTGGTAGAAGGGTCTAAACTCTCAGTTAGTAAGATGAATAAGGTCTGAGGATCTAATGTATAACATGCTGACTATAGTTGACTGTAGGATATTGTATAACAGATTTACCAAGAGAGTAGAGTGTAAGTGTTCTTACAAAACAAAAAACAAAAAAAGGGAAATATGTGAGATGATGGATGTGTTCATTAATTCAGTGGAGGAAATCCTTTGACAATGTATGTGTATATCAAATCATCACACTATATTCTTTACATATATTACAATTTTATTTGTCAACCAGACCTCAATAAAGCTAACAAAAAAATACTCTTAAGGGAAGAGCCATGATTTCCAGAGTTGGTAAAAACTCAGCCCTGCTCTTTTTTCCTCTTTCACCACTCTTCCATGTCCCTTGCTAATTCTGTGCACCCCACCCACCCCACCCTAGTTCAGATTTTGGCAGGGTGGGGGGCAGGTAACATCTAGACTCATCTAGATGTTCGTGAGAGCAAGAAAAATGTGAAAGTGCCAAGTCTGTAGACCTTGAAGGTCTCACCTGGATCCATGTCACTGGCATGATTTTCATTTCTCATGAGATGAATTTTCTAGAAGAGACGCCTATAACCTGAAGGATTCCTTAATCTTGATCCTTGATGATAAATCTCAGATTTGTTAATTAATAAATTTACCTTTGCAAGCAGTGACTCAGTCTCAGAGGATTTGAACTACGTCTGTGGGGGTGAAAGAAAGTGTTCCCAGCCTGTTCTTCATTTACTGATGCCTGCAGTGTTGTAAAATCTAATACAGTTTAGGAAATAGAGCTCTGAAAATTTGGGAGTTGCTTTTCCAAGAAGCTTAGAACAAAATATAAACGAAGGGTTTTTTGGTTTGTTTTTTTTTTTAAATGTTTTCAGGAGTTGGGGAAGGTGTAGAGATGAATGGAACCAAAAGCCAAATTCCCTGATCTGTCTACCTCATGATCCCATCCTTGACTTGGTAGGATGTAATTCAGCCCATGTGTGAGATACAATGCAGGCCACATACTACTGGCTTCTGATGATGAGTAAAATCCCATCATTGTCAATCAGAAGAGCCTGACGTAGTCTGGAGATGATTTTACCAGGCCACGATCACACGAACACCTCCCAGTCTCATGGCCAACCTCAGAGCAGCTTCACCTTTTTCAATACAGCTACTCAATTGGAAGATGACACCACGGGAAAGTGCCCCCAGAGTGTGTTCTCTGTATCTCCTAAGGGTGTGTAAAATGCTGCTCGTGGATTTAATTAGAATTACCTCAGAGAAAAATCTCATTTCCCCTGCCAACAAGAAACATTAAGTGGAGCCAGTGATATTAGAATTTGAAATTCAGAAGGAGAATCCTCTGCAGGCTGGAACATTCTGTGTAGATAGGATTGTTCATTGGGGAAAATGCTTGGCCTGGAGCCACTGGGGGGCTTGACAAGGCTCCTCCATGTCACATTTATGAGCAGGAGATAGACGACTAAAATAAAAACAGGGAGAGATTTATGAGGGGTTTATGATGTCACAAAAGGTTCCAAAGAATTGGTGGAGGAAGGTTTTGTTCAGGGTAATAGAGAAGAGTAAGTGTGTGTTGAAGGGTAGAGCTTTTTATAGGCTGAATTTATGCCCATGAGTATGAAACATCTTTTCCTAGAACTAAAAGAACCCTATCCTTTTTCCCCAGTAGCTTTTAATTCAAGCCCATGCCTCAGAGAAAAGTGCTAACCTCGGAGTCCTGACTTACTGATATCTTGCATGTTTGTACGGTGTGCGTAATTTGCTATTAATGCCAGTTAAAGTGTGGAAACGTCAGGTTGCTGATTTTTTAAATACATATATATTACAAAATTCAAAATTATTTGAAGAGTTAAGCCTAGGTACAAATACGTCTGAGGCTCGGGACTAAAGACGGCATAGGACACAAACAAGGGAGGGCTGCAACTGTGCCAGGACCACCCACTCTGTGAATCACGTCAGGAAAAGGTCAGAAATGTTTGGCCTACTTCTAATAAATGCCATGTACCTTCTTCCACGTCCCCATCCTTAGGTGCAGATAAATTGATTCTCTTCCTGCTATTGAGGTACAATTGTCCACAACTTCCACAATCCTAGAGGATTACTATATCACGAGTCAGTCCAATAGTTCATATCAATAAGAACTGAGTATGAGGCACAGAAAAAAATGAATGACTATAACTGAATAGATAAACTCCATAAATTTCAAAAATTTACTTTTCATTCACACAGAAGTTCAAAACTGGAATTCAGTGGCCTTGCACTCTAGATTCAGAGTTCCAGTCTTCTTCCCTTTTGAGGCCCCGCTGTCTTCAATGCAAGGTTCTACAGAAGGAGAAAGAGAAAGCAAAAAAGACACACCTATTCTAAACCACATGGGCTCAGAAGTGACACTATCATTTTCAATTCCATTCTATTCATAAGAACCAATTGCACAGACAGGTCAAAATGCAAGGTGACCTGAGAAACAAAGACTCTAGCCAGAGAGAGAGAAAGCCATCAGAAACAACTCTACCCTATGGTTGAAGAGCACAAATACTTGGGAGCCTCTCTTCATCTCTGTCTGGTGGGGAGAGAAGGCACTGAATGTGAAAGAATTAGGTGATAAAGCCAGACCTGCTTTACCCTGTTCTGAAAATCAGGACAGTGGCGCAATTAAGTCAATCAGGTGGACCCAACCAGCGTTTTGAATGTGGAGCTGGCAGATCAAGGAGCAGGAATAGGAGAGAATTATCTCTGTCCATATTGGCAGGGCCAACATACATAATGCCAATGACAACAGCCAGGGTCCATCACTGATGGTGTCAGAGGTGCAAACTATAACACCCCACACTCAGATGTGTTTCACGAAGCTGGGTCATGGGGATTATTTGGGTTGTGAGTCTAACTGAGTGAATGCCCTTAGTTTGCCTGTTTAAAAACCTGAGTTCTCTAATATTCCCAGACATGCTATGAGCTATTCAATTTTCTATCAATAAATTCTTTTTCAACTTATATCTGTAAGAGTCAGTTTCTGTTGCTTGCAGCTCAAAATCCTGGTGGATATGATAATATGTGATGCTATTCTGGGTGGTAGAGGTGTGGGGAGATGGAACATTAAAATAATGATATTGGTTTTATTAGGCATCTCTTAAAATGGTAGCAAGTGAAAATCCAATTAAAAGAAGCTCCAAAAACATTTCAAGAAATTGGCAGCCTTGGGGCACGTGGGTGGCACAGCGGTTAAGCGTCTGCCTTCGGCTCAGGGCGTGATCCCGGCATTATGGGATCGAGGCCCACATCAGGCTCCTCTGCTATGAGCCTGCTTCTTCCTCTCCCACTCCCCCTGCTTGTGTTCCCTCTCTCGCTGGCTGTCTCTATCTCTGTCAAATAAATAAACAAAATCTTTAAAAAAAGAAAAAAAGAAAAAAAAAAAGAAATTGGCAGCCTTGTTGGAGCAAGAGCCAAGTCTTCCAAGGTAACTATATTGAGGGAGATGATGTTGCTTGGATAGACATGTAAAAGGGGACACTTGGTGATAATTTTTTAAATCACACGTGGCACATAATGATGGAAGGTTTAGCCTGCACAAATGAGCCATATTAGATTAATGGTTTAAGATTCCTCAGCAAATGTAACCAGCCTATGTACATATGGCTTATAGGTGTTGAAGTTTATACATTATTGTCTTTTCCTATACTATATATATTGCCTTTACAGATAACTAAGGTTACATGTCTGCAAAAAAGTGCATATCATTCACAGAGATTCATTTACTAGACATCTCTAGTCTAGTAGATAATTAAAGGATTATCAGAAAATATTTTTCATTTTTAGCTACTGTGTTAGATAATTCACCATCATGTAATAGATGATTGACAATGAGATAAAGTGTCATCTCTTCCATGAAGGCTTTTTTCCTTTTCCTTTTCTTTCTTTTTTTAAAAATTTTGTTGGGGAGCCTGGGTGGCTCAGATGGTTAAGCCTCTGCCTTCAGCTCAGGTCGTGATCCCAGGATCCTGGGATCGAGTCCCGCATCCTGCTCCCTGCTCCATGGAGAGCCTGCTTCTCCCTCTCCCTCTGCCTGCCGTTCCCCCTGCTTGTGCTCTCTCTCTCTGTCTGTCAAATAAATAAAATCTTCAAAAAAATAAAATAAAATTTTGTAAAACATCACTGACATAATTACTATTTTTCTAAACTTACAGTTAATGGTGAGGAGGTTTGAACTGGTATTTGAAACCCATCTCTACCCTTTCTTAGTATACGACCTTGGACAAATCATTTATTTGTATCTGACTTAAGATTTTCCCTCCATTGAGGAACAGAGAGGACAAATTGGTGGGGAAGGAGCATAGATATAGATTATTATCAAGGGTTAGCTTTGTTTTGTTTGAAACGTGCAGGAACTGCTTACATATTTTAAATAATTAATTAACCCACTATGTAACTAAATCATACCAAGCCACACAAAGACCAATTATAAAACGTATAATGAACTAAAGATTTTTATTTATCCAGTTCTGGGCACCTGAGCCCTCCCCCCTCCAAAAGACAAAAACTAACAAACAAATGCAAAATGTTGTCAAGTAACCAAATTCAGTAAGAGACCTGTCTTCTGGTAATAGTGAAGAAGCATTGGCTTAGGAGGCAAATTCACTAAACGGAGTTCTCATTTTTACTATTTATATGCATATCGAGAGTCCATTTCCTACCCCAGATCGGAAGAGATCACGGGGCCTAAAGGTAGTGACTTCACATTTGTCTACTCGGTTCAGAAATGCATCATCCACCGTAAAACAAATAATATTTAGAGGCTTCAATGTATTATTTGAAATGGAAAAAGAATGGATGGTGTTAATTGAAGGATCTGAGTTGTCATTTTATGAATATTTTAGTTCCATTATAAATTACTCACTTGTTCAGATATGTCAGCCTTCTTTCCCTCACCCTCCATGCCCTAAAACATCTCCAGGCTAGTAAATAATTAAAGGATTATCAGAAAAAGCCAAAAAGAATTTGACATCAGAATATCTCATGATGGACAGTGTTAAAGTTAGCCACAAATAACAAGTGTCTCTTAATTAACTCCAGCTAACAGAATCACCTCCCAGGTTCTGTCAGCAAAAACTCAGGCGCAACCACCTCTCCACTTACAGTGTTGTGATATGGTCACAGCTACCTTATCCTTTTTCTCATGTGAGAGAGGGGACTCAACAAGGTTTTCTTGACTGTGTGGGTCTTCTGGACTCTCCTAAGCATTCAAGCCTTGGACCGAAGACTGGGCCACTAATAAAAAGGGGCGCGTAGTGACCCTGCCAATCCCAGTTTCCCACCCCAGCTCTGCCCTCTAGACCAGAGGAGCTAAAACAAGCAAGCAAAAAACTAAATAAAGAATATTCCAGGGTGCTTGGGTGCCTATCAGTCAAGTGCCTGACTCTTGGTTTCGGGCTCAGGTCATGATCTCGGAGTCCTGAGATCCAGCCCCGCCTTGTGCTCCGAGCTGGGCATCTGTCCTGCCTAAGATTCTCTTTTTCCTTCTCCCTCTGCCCCTCCTGACTTGTGCTCTCTCAATGTCTCTCTCAAAAAAAAAAAAAAAAAAAAATTCCAGAAGTCACAGAAAGTGGCAAAGGACAAAGGAGGACAAAGAAGTAAAAAAATTCAGCCAAATGGAGAGGGATGCTGAGAAAGCCAACGATGGTTGAGAGAGCTCAGTGGGAAGCTGTCTTATGTTCACAACTGTGTTTCCCAATTAGTAAAAGCAAACGCCTGGAAAGAATACCGTGTCAACTCTGATATACGATCGTTAAACCACAGACAGGTTGAATTATTTCACTAAAAGATACTTTTTAACAAAACGTCCATTGGTTGGGCTGTGGTGCCTCTGTCCCGTAGGCAGTGGGTTAATCAATCAATCCGAGCCCACAGTTTATCCAATCATTTAATAACAACATGGTTTTAGGGGAATGCTACGGAAGAATGCAGCGAAAACAATATGTAGATGAGAACTTGTTTTATCTATCAATAACCAGTGTAAGAAGCCAAACCACAAAGTAGCTATTGTCCTGTCTCATGGAAACCCCCTAAGAATGCCCTGAATCATAGTCAGAACTATTTACTGAACATCTAGCAACTACTCTATTATGGTTTTGAACTGAGAAACTTTTTTACCTCCATTTCAAAAATATAAGCTCAATAAAGAATTCAGAAAATCTTACCTCGTGGACAAATTGACGTGAACCAAAATTTAAAGCATTTTATGCCCAGCCTTTTTCTAAGGCTTCATTTTTTATGACAAACAGTAGCATTTGTACATTGTTCAGGACTTATATGTTATTACTTCTAATGATAATTTCAGTTTTCTCCGTAATTTTTTTAATCTTGTATTTGAAGTTCCATCTTTCACCTTCTTTTTTACATAAGTCATGTTTTTAATTTAATTTTTGCAGCTTTATCAGGATATTATTGACATATAACGTGTAAGTTTAAGATGTGCAGTGTGATGATTTGATACACATATATATTGCAAAATGATTACCACAAGTTTAACACCTCCGTCCTCTCACATAATTGCCATTTTTTTGCGTGTGGTGATAACAATTAAAATTTATTCTCTTAGCTTTTAAGTGTATAATGTAGTATTGCTAATTATGGTCAATATCATTGAATGCTGTACATAAGATTCCCAGAACTTATTCATTTTATAGCTGGGAGTTTGTGTTTTGACCAACACCTCATTTCTGCCACCTCCCAGCCCCTGGCAACCACCATTCTACTCTCTATTTCTATGAGTTCAGCTTTTTTAGACTCTGCATCTAAGTGAGAACATACAATATTTGTCTCTCTCCGTCTGGCTTATTTCACTGAGCATAATGCCCTCAAGTTCAGTGCCATCCACATTGTCTCACATAATGGGATTTCCTTTCTTTTTTATGGCTGAATAATACTTCAGTGACTGTGTGTGTTTGATCTATTTATTCATTGATGGGCACTTTTTACCTTTTATTCTAAGATTCAGTGACATTTAGGAAAAAAACCTACGCAATCTGAGAAGAAGTTTGCATAACTAGAGAAATCCAAGTCAGCACTAATCACTGAGAGCAAATACATAAACAGCACCCATGCTTACCCACAATGGACTTAGGCACAACTCCTCCGTGTCTTTGTTTATGACATCGTTAAAGTCAGGTTGTATGGAGGCTTTCCATAGTCCTGCGCTCTGCGGTCACATTCCCATTCAGAGGCTGTATCAAACACAGAGCAAATAGCATTAATGTTCTTTTCTCCTGTGCTTGGCCCAATTAGACAGTATTGCTCCCAATAATAAATGCTCATAAAAATAAGAAACATATTAGGTAGGAAGGTTATTATTGCCCTGTGGCCTAGAAATTGGATTGGTTCACATATGTTTCCAATAGAATCTTTAACTAAGATCCCTTTCCTATCAATGTACTTCAGCAATTACCTGTATTGATGATGGGTCATTATTTTCCTGGTAAGGTAATAGAGACTCTCACAGGGGTGTCTTAACAAGTCACTTCTAGAATACTTTCTGCCTTTTGATTTTTTTTTCTATGACTAATTTACCTAAATGACTTGGTACTTATCAACTCCTTTCTTAACTGAGAATGAATTGGAGTGTACAATTAAACAATATTTAAGTATAAATTTAGTTGGGCTAGAAACCTCTATTCCTGAAGCACTCAGTGGAATAATTCATTCATCAATTCATTCATTTGACAAATTTATACCAAAGGCCTAAAAAGTATTAATTGCAGTGCTCTGATATTGTTGTTAATAAGTAAGATTGTTTGTCTGTTGATGTTGGACTTCCAAGTTGAGATGACAAGGGGCACCTGGGTGGCTCAGTCGGTTAAGTGTCTGCCTTTGGCTCAGGTCATGATCTCGGGGTCCTGGGATCAAGCCCCCCATCTGGCTTCCTGCTCAGCAGGGAGTCTGCTTCTCCCTCTCCCTCTCCCTCTGCCTCTCCCCACCACTTGTGATTTCTCTTTCTTGAATACATCAAATCAAATCAAATCAAAGTTGAGATGACAAATGTGGGCCTGTGTGCATGGGACCTAGACTGAGATAAAAAAAAATAATAAGGATAATTAAAAGTCATTTTTGATAGATCCCTAAGAAGTACTGACTATAAATGGGATATTTTTGGATTTGGCATGTCCTGTCAAATTCTGTTAAGGAGTCACCCTCCTTAAGTAAGTTTAGCTCAAGGGAACGCCTCCCACACAATTTTAAAAAATATTTTTTTTTATGCCTTGACCTCATTGACCCCTGCCTGACTTATGCTACTCTTACACCCCGCCTCCTGGCCGTGCTGCCCCTTCCTGATCTGTGCTAGCCTTTTCCTTCCAATATGATGTGTGACCCAGCCTCTTTCATCTCTGACCTTATCTTCCCTCCCATATTCTTTCTTCCTTACTTGGACTATTCCAAGATGGCCCTAAGGAAACCCTCAGATCTCTTCTTCCCATCCGCTGTCCTGTGGAACTCCCCCAACCCTATTTATCCCTGTCGTCTTCCCTCCTTCCTCCATCCAATGACACTGCTTCTCTTCAGCCCCACCTAAGGCATTCATCCCCCTCACCCTCTCTTGCACTGCTGCCTTTCCCAAGATGCTCTCAGGTTTTAATCTTGGTTGTACACAGTGGTCAGTATGTACAATATTTGAAAAATTTCCTGATTTATGCCCTTGATTGGGAAATTTCCATCTTATATGGAGCTCCTCTCCCAGCTCTCCCATAATTTGTCCACCATTAAAACTTGAGCATGATAGTGCACTTTAAGAGAAGCATGAGGTAGGAAAAGGCCTAGAGAGATAAAAAGGGAAAACATAAGTGAGTCCTGTTTCTCTGAGATATGAAGCAATTACGCAGAGAAGCAAGGAGGGAGAAGTGTGGGGTTAGAGGATTGCTTTCTGGTTGCCCATCAGTAGTGGGTGGGTGGGAGTTGAGGGGTAGATGATGTGATAAACAAGGCTGAGGTGAACATAGACATCAGGAGGCCTTCATCCTAATTCACACTCAGCACTCTGGGATGCAGCCTCTGGCTCACCCACCTAAGGGCAGCCCTGTGAAAGTGGTCTAGGTGGTATAGAATGGCCTAAGTAGACAGAGGGTCAGAGATGAGTTCTCCAGGGTCAAATTTTATTTTTACAGACACAGATGGAACCCAAATATGTGTATTCATGAGTCTGAGGAGAATGTGGGTGTTAGTTTAGAGTCTGGCTGAGTTACCACAGATGAGAGAAAAAGCCAGGGATGTACAGTGGAGGCGGGCAAGGAGGGGCAAAGCAGGTTTGGGCCTGAAGTGTAGAGGTTATTACTGTTCTGCAGGGGTATCTCCTGCACCAAAAGGTGTCCAAATAGTGCCAAATCAGCAAGAGGGGCCACTGTGTTCTGACTACACCAAGGAAGAGTGAGACTGAACAACCCAAAACCCATGAGGTACACCTTTCAGTGGGAGATGTCACCAGGGATGGAACCAGTCACACCTCAGAGGTCACCTTTCCAGAAAAAGTGTAAGGTGACTAAACAAAGACCCAAGAATCTATTTCCTCACCACCATGAGAAGACAGTGAGTTCATCTCCCACACCTGCCGTTATATTGAGGAAACAAAACGTTTTAGAGTCAGGGGATCGGAGAAAAGTTTGAAAAAAATATCATCTCTGTTAGACCAAGTTGTTTTGAAACAATGTCCAGATTAGGAATTAGTTAAAATTAATCCCCCCCCCCAAACTGGTATTTGGTAGGTGGTGGCTCATAGGGAAGACCTGGTAAGCAATAGGGAAATGTCAAAAACGGCATTTCCTTTGCTCTCGAGGTGAAAATCAGTGAGTGCTTTCGAGACCCAACTTCTTTTGCCTTTTTTCATCCCCAGCAACTATAGAAGCAAATCTCCATTGCCTTGACAATGAGAGGGTAAAGCAGGATACGCCAAAGCCAATGCTTTCAGGGCAGCAAATAAGGGAGTGCCCCTCTGCTTCAGTTCAAAACCTCTTCCACAATTTATTTACATTGTTTTTTATTTCTAAAAGTTGCACACATGTTTTAAGGTTGCTGCCTGGTGAAGAAGTGACTAAGCATGTTTTTAAATGTTGTCTGTTGCCCCATTCACACCAGCACCCATGGGACTACAGAATCGTTTCTTTTGACATTTGAAAGCATTAAAACAGCTTCAGGGCTGAAGAAAACATCTTCCCTGTAATCTTTCAAAAGTTTAGTTGCCAAGGCGACAGCGGCCTTGGCCACCAGGTAAGAAGACCCCAGCAGTATATTCACATGGCTATTTAGCGAAGGGGCAGGAAAGCAAGGGATGATTGGAGGGAAGAAACACGGTTTCCCCAGGATCTTATACCTAGAGTCTCTTTTATGATGTGATTTGAGGAAACACAAACTTGCCCTTCCTCAAAATTGTATTGTTTTGTGAAAAGATTGCAATTTAAGCTACATGCCGCTTTGACTTATTATCACCGGGTTGAAATGCAAACATCATTCTCAGAGCAGCTAATTTGCAGAGAAGAAAGGGTCCGAGGAGTCTTTTAGAGATTACAGGATAAATGACAGCCACCCTACACTACACTCTACTTTCAAGGAAGGTTGGAAACGTCATCTCTCTGTAGTATAGCTGGTAAGGAGCCGAAAAGAGTACAATCCTGAGATAGAAAGGAAAAGATGTGATGAGTGGATGGAACAAAAACACAAGAACAGTTCAAGTTTTCTAAGTGTATCAGTCAAATCTTGCTTGTTCATGTGGAGTGACTTTTTCTTACTCAAGATCTTTTCATCCTACGGTCAAAGAGTTGTTGAGAATATGTGAAAGCATATGAAATCCCCCCAGAATGCACCACAAGTCTTAGCTGACTTTTCTTTTTGGCATGAGAGGAAGAAAATAAGAGGGCCAGGAAAAAGCTGAGAAAAGATGCACTTTAAGGCAACACTCTCAGTCAGCCTAAAGTATGTGCATACTTTAAAATGGGATGAAGAGTGGACTTTTTATCTAATACTTTCTAACGCATGGTAAGGAAATAGAGATCGTTTTGCATTTTCTAACAGGTTGTTTCCTATATCAACCATTCACCAGGTCCTACTGCTTTGTCTTATACACTGAACTTAGCACATCAACTTTTGAGGGTAGGAGCAACTTTTCATCTTGTCTAGTTTGCCTGATTTGCTCTCTTCCAAGGGAGCGAGTACTTTGAATTCAAGAAGACCAAAATGGGAGAATTTCTCCTTCTGGTCATAAATCCATTCAACCAGGGGTCAGAAATGGTTATCTTCTCAACACATGACCTTTTGCCCATTTATTTTCTTTTGACTCTGGTTTTCTTAGATAATTACAAAGAATCATTCTAATAAGCTGGCTCCCAAGGAGATTTGAGGTCTTGCAACTAACCTTATCAGAAGAAAATGAAACTTAAATTGTTAAATAGTAGAGCCTCGGTTGATATAATACAGATTTCTTTGTCTGTATTGTCCTCACTATTTTTTATTTAAATGGAATTCCAAGACACATGGTTTTGGGGCTTCCAGAACAATACAGTTGATTTCCCTGAAAAATCTATGATCAAAAGGGAATTATGACTACAGTGGACACAACAAAACTCTTGTAATTTTTCTATAAGAATGGATTAAGTATCAGTAGGAAGTAAGATTAAAAATATAGTGGACACTTAATAATCAATTAAGTAATGAATAACTGATAAACATATACAGACAAGGCAAATTTCCCCCTATGTAATTCTTAGCTGTTATAAGCAAAATTGTTTTGAAAACTTTAGACTGTATTTATATTTTTCAAAATTTGTATCATTAACCTGAAAACATATCAATAAGCTTTTCCTGTTAAGCAAATAAGCTACTAATGACATTTCAGAAGGATCTAGGCTATGAATACTGGCGTTCTTATAACAATTTTCATAATTAAAAAGCCACACGAAGAAGGTAAAATAGTCCATAAACAGTCACAGAATGACAAATATGATAACAGTATTTCATACTTTGTACTAGGAATTAATGTGGAATAATATTCAATTCAATAGAATAATTCTGGCAGGGTGTTATTCACGCAAAAGTTCTGGTTAAGTGGGTACCTGAAACAATTTTAATATTTTGGCTTCTGATCTTCCTACTCTTGAAAGCTCTGTGGCTGTTGGAATTCAGATTTTTATTGCCCAAGATGCTGGCCTAGTATTAGTGCTCCCGTAACAAGTCAGGATTCCTTTTTACACAACATTCCATGTTCCTCATATAGATCAGAATTTTTCAATTAAACTCCTATTTAATTTTTCTCTTCCCTTTAGAATACTAAAAGGGATATTGTTTTCTGATTCTTCTTAATTGTTCTCCTTTTTCTGATCCAAATCAATTGAAACATCATAACAGCCTCAAAATTAATTACAAGATTTCCCCTCTGCTTGGATAGATATGTACACATCTCAGAATGTGACGGCTGTGTTCATGTTACTAATTACTCACAGCACCCTTTGATGGCTGTGTATCTGCACTGGCCCAAGTGAAACAGCCCACCTTTACTTAGGAGTTGTTTTGTTTTTGTTTTTTTTAAAGGGGGGGGGAGGGAAGCACAATGAAAAGGCGTTGTTGATTTGGGTTTTCTGTGACTGAACAGAATCTACCCAGCCTTTTGCCTTACTGGCTCAATTTGTACTTTTTCTTTTTTCTTTTCTTTAATTTTCTTTCTCTTTTCTTCTCTTCTCTTCTCTTCTCTTCTCTTCTCTTCTCTTCTCTTCTCTTCTCTTCCCTTCCCTCCCCTCCCCTCCCCTCCCCTCCCCTCCTCTCCTTTCCTTTCCTTCTCTTTTTTAAACCAAGTTTGAATAAAGAGAAGCCAAACATTTTACTCTAGAGTGTAAATTTTGTCTGGAGGGAAACAGGTTCCATCCAAAATGGGAGATAAGACCTGCCTTTTAATATCTATAAAGTCTATAATAAGGGAAAACCAGAGTCACTAGAAACTTCAAACCCCCTGCTCATTGTTTTACCTTTTTCCCCATATGAAGTGAAAAATCCACAAAAGATGAACTTTAAAGAAAAAACATTTTAGAACATTTGGATCAATTTAGAATTTTTTGTCAATTTGTTTCAGTGAGACAGAATGTGGCAATGATATTAACAAAGGAGAAAAAAATATCTTGAGAAGTATGTTACAGACAAAAAAGCCCTTACAGTAAGTGTTGCAGGGCTCCCTTGGAGGGCTGAGCAGTTTGGGCACTGCACAAGTCCAGTGGGAACCTTCTATAGATAGGTCTACACACGCAAGTCCCCCCGGGGGGTTGTGTGATATGGTGCCCAGATATTTGTCCAAACGCATGTTTTTTAATGAGGAAGTTATTTAAGATGAGTAAACCAATTAGTTTTTTTCCCCTCAAAGGGGAGGAACATTCTTCATAGCCTCACACTACCTAGTTCTAGGTACTCTGCAAATATTCGTTGAAAAATAAGTGAATGAACAGAAAGCTACCATATCTTTTGTTTTCCTCCCTTTAGCTTCTTTTCCCAGTTCTGTAATCATATTCTAATAAAACATTTGAACATAAAAGGAAGTGAGAGAAAGTAACAAAATTAGAAGACAAGGAGCCAGGTATAATGTGGTATGACCCCATTTTTATTTATTTATTTTTTAAAGATTTTATTTATTTATTTGACAGAGACAGAGACAGCCAGCGAGAGAGGGAACACAAGCAGGGGGAGTGTGAGAGGAAGAAGCAGGCTCATAGCGGAGGAGCCTGATGCAGGGCTCGATCCCATAACGCCAGGATCACGCCCTGAGCTGAAGGCAGATGCTTAACCGCTGTGCCACCCAGGCGCCCCGACCCCATTTTTAAATCTGAATTATCCTCCTCAAGTTTAAGTCCTTTTCTGGGAAGAGGGGAAGAAGAGTCCTTGGCAAACTGGAACAGGTATTGATTAGTTGTCTATTAATTATGAAGTTAGTTAAACCCTAAAGTACTCCTAAACCAACTGAAAGGGCTGTTTTAGTCTTCAAATAAACGCTTACCCCACTATCACCTTGTGCTCAAACCTGGAGCTCTACAATGTCCTTCTGGTCTATCAGTTCATTTACGTCTAATTTTCCTAATAATTGGAATGTCATTTTCCACTTTAAAATTATAAGAAAGAATTTAAATATAAATAATGCTTTGCAAAAGCAACATTGATTTATATTTATACTTCCAATAGCTAATATTAGATTACTCCCTAAGAATCTTGCACAAAAGATAGGAGGGAGAGAAATAAGCCAATAGGTACCTGATATGAGGGAATTTTGGAAGAGAAGGAAGAAAAATATTTTTTAAAACGAATTTGGAACATTAAAAATAGCCTTTGTTTGAAGACTTTCTATTTTGCCTGCATTCATCTCTGTATCACAGAAAGAACTCAAACCTGAAAGAAGGCCATACACACACTAAGAAAAAAAATAAAATAAACTTAATTAGAAATGAACCATTGGTATTCTATTTCTGCCAAGTGTTTGGGTGGTTTCCCATAGTACACAGCTGTATCATTGCTATGAAATTGCTAAGTGTAGAAGGAACCCACCATTATCTATCCCACAATAATACACTCCTTTACAATTCTCTCCAAAATGGCACAAATATCCTTTGGGTGTGACGACCTTCTAGCTTATCAATCAGACCTATAAACACATTCCTCAGCCCTCCAAATCATCATTTGTGCTCACTCCCGAAACTTACTGATCAGCCAAGGGAAAGAATTAATTAAAACTAGCCCAATAGATGCACATCATTCTTAATTGTCAATTAGCAATATGGTTCATAAGCCTGGGATGGAAAATCTATGTGTAACAACTGATGGCTGAGTTATAAAACTTTGTTGTTGCTGTCATCTTAAACTTATATTTTGGAAAAGGACCGAGAAAGACAACCAAACAAAGGATAATTTAAAACTTTCACCTCCTTAAAAGGACTTTTTAGTTTTACATCCATATGTATAAAATGACTATGCTAAAAAAATTTTTTAAATAATAAAATGACTATGTGATGGTTCATGCTACAAATAACAGGGGTTCCATAGCCAGAACCACTGATTATTCCTCTGAGCCATGTTCATGATTAAGAACCTGTCATTTGAATACATCCCCAAATGACAGAACCTCTTGTTTCCTTCTGTTCCAAGTGTGATCTATGAACCAGCAGATCTGCACCACCTAGAAGCTTGATAAAAATGCAGATTCTTCAGGCCACACCCCCCCGATTGGGCAATCTAGATTTTGTCAGGAAGGACGTTGGAAAACAGTTGGAGATGAAAATGTGCAGGGGGGAGTGGAAAGGAACAGCTGTCACGGGAAGGACATACAAAGGCCATGGCGGAACTTTTCTAAGTCTGAAGTTCCTCAGGCTCTCTCACATTACTCAAGTTTGTTTTGAGGTAGGGTCTTGTTTTTTGTTTTCCTTTGTGTGTGTGTGTGTGTTGGGTTTGTTGGTTTGATTTGATTTGTTTTTATTTAGACAGCCAGACACAACATGGCTAGACTTGACTTGAGGAGGGAAATGACGAAGGCCATAGGAGAGATCTGAAAACCTCCCCTAGTGTGACCAGCTTTAGAGACGCCTCTGACAGGAATCCAAGGAAGATAAGTCTCTAGGAAGAAAAAAACAATTTTTAAGTGCTATGATGCAAGTGAAAACGGTTTTCATCAGAACCTTCATGATGTGTAATAGATACTCGGTTGGAGTGATATTGAAGTCTCTAATATGTAATATGGCATCTCTAAGATTCCACTAGCCTGCAGTGATGCCATACTTCCTGAAAGAGAACGGCCAGTAAGTTTTCCTCTATTGACTGTCTACCATGTACCAAGCACTCTAGTACATATTTTAATTTTTTAAAAAATTCTACTTATTTGGAGGAAGTTGCCACAATCCATTTTCTTGCCTGTTTGAACTCTGCTGGATTGCCTGCTGTGTTCCTTTGATGAGAATGGGGCATTTAAGCCCTTCTGTGGGATACCCGGCATGCCTGCTCCCTCGGCTGTCCCGATCACTACGGCCCCATCTTCCACATGTTTATATAATTTCGTATCCATAACACTCTCCACTTCTAGTGCTAATCGTGTGCATTAAAATGAAATAGCAAATGTGCTGAGAGAAGTGCACACTACAAAATGATACTTGTAATATCAAGCACTTTCCAAAGAGTATGATATTTGCATTAGGTCATTAAATATATTCCCTCCTGTCAGAGAACGCTTTTGTTCTCTGCTCCCCTCTAACTTGGTTCATCTCTCACAAGTGAAAATATCCTTATCTCCACTAAGCCATTCTTACATTATCTTCGACTTGCATCTGTTATTATTCTTAGGGGAGAATAATATCACTTTACAAGAACAGAGAAATGTCCCAAGCAAAATACACTACAAATGTACTTGTCTATAAGAGTGTTCCCTTTAAATGTGTTGGGTGCAAGCCTTAAAATTCTTCCATTGTTTATAGGCCCAAAACTAGGATTCCTTCTAGAATCTGGATACTCAAAACTGCAAATTAAAAGGCGTGCTCAGAGTGTGGCTGGATATCTTCCACCATGCTACTTTAAAGAATATATTAAAGAGAAGGTGAAGGCAGGTGGTACATTTTTAACTGGCAGCTGAACATTTGCTTGGCTTAAAGCCAAATGAAATAAGATAATCCTAACTGACTGGTACACTTCTCCCTGATCCCTTTAAATTCCTCTTTCTCAAATTCTTTATGACATTTAAATATCCTTAGAATTAATCAATATTATAAAACAAGGAGTTGGTTATAAATGAAGACAGCTAGTAGCAATAATCATAATAAAATGGCTATTTTTTCCTGAGTATTTAGAATGTTCTTTGACTTTACATGAATTATCAATCCGCACAAAAACTCTGTAGCAGATATAATCTTACTCCCATTTAATAGATGAAGAAAGTAAGGCTGAGAGGAATGAAGTGACTTGCCCACGTTCCCAGAGGTAATCAGGGGAAAGACAAGATTCAAGTTCAAGTTTGTTCGGTTTGTTCCATAGCCCGTGTTCTCCTCACCCTGGTTCCCGAAAACCACATTGCCTAGATTCTCTTTCCTTGTTTCTGTATCTTTAGAGAAGGCTACCTAAAACTTTTCCAGGTTCTCTTGCTGGGAAGCAATACTGTTGAGAATGCCACTGGGAAGTGACTATTTTCAACTCCGCCGTGGAAAGAACGGTGCCCACGTGGCCAGTGCTCGCTCAATGTTAAATAATAACAGTTCAAACCCAGTAATGATGAAGCAGGAAGCGCCTCCCTCTTTATACTTTTAATGACTTCATAGGGTTCTTTTTTGTTAATTGTTTAATCACAAATTTCAGTTATTGCTATTTACATGCTCTTTTTCAACTTTTGAATACAGACTTATTTCTATTTTGCCAAGCTTTCAGAAACACCAAATTAGAAACAAGCCTATTGTCTTCTGCACAATTTCTGCACTGTGAGGAATGAAAACGCCACCAGAGTGCCGGCGTGCCTGATAGGGGAAAAGAAAGAAAGGAAAAGAATCGATTGTAAGTTGGCCAAGGAACGCCACCTTTAGAACCAGCATGCCCAAGGTCGAGAGTCACTCTTTCCATAATGGAAAACACCCCTCACCCCATCTTCAGGACCTCACGGACAAACCAAAAAGGCTTAGCTTTATACAGGTAGAAAATCCAGCAGAAGTATAGGGGTCATTGTGTGAAAGTAAAACTGACAAGCTTTTGTCTTGGGATGACTGAATGCCTTGCTCTTCACAGGAATAAACAGGTTTATTCTCTCAGTCTCAATCAGTCAAATTAGGAATTAAAAAAAACAAAAATTTCACCTCACCCTGGAGAATTAAGAGAACGACACGTACATGAAGTTTGGGCTTGGTGTTGTCGCTTTTTCATGACAAACCACCTGGACAAACAACGCTACACGAAACATCAGACTGCCCCTACACCCTCACACATTTGGACCGAAGTTTACCTCCAAAGTCACTGAGTTTTTGAACCTCCAGCTACACTGAGACGTGTATGTCCTTCTCACTAAACCTTTCTAATGTTTTCTGAAATTCAAACACTAAGCCGACAAATCATTTAGTCCCGGCAGTGACTAATTATACAAACTTTGCTATTGTCAAAACCAGCCCTGAAAATCAGCAATGGCATTTGGACTTGTGGCATAGAAAGCCTTAAAAGAAAACTTGGGGAAATCCAACAGAAAGCCTTGACTATGTATTGGCAAAGGGGATTCCATTTGTTTCCGAGGATGCCTCTGTGCTCTTGAATTTAGCAACATGTGAAGAGTAAAGGGATTATAGGTGAGTAAAAAGAGAGAAGATATGATTCCGAGTCTTGCCATTGGCCAGGCCCCCTGACAGATTTTATTTGGCTTATACGGTGCCTCTTCAAATTTGTGGGGTTTTTGGTCCATATTTAAAAGACAGAAAATCCTAAATAAAATCCAGATTCTTGGGTTTCCTCTAAGTAACAGAAGATCTGGAAAAGTAAGCACATGGCTTCCACAGGGCAGTAAGCAGCTGGGCTGAGAAATGGTTGCTCCTGTCCCCTCTTTCATAGATAAGACCTGCGTTCTTCAGTTTGCCACTAGTCGCTTATTACTGACATGAAAACTAGTTGATTCATTTGCATGATCTGTCTGATTCCTGTAAGCATTTAAGCATTTATAGCCTTTGTTGTAAAACATTGGCGAGGGAATACAAGTAGTGTGTATCTGAGGGCTTTTCTACCTACGATTTTAGGATATTTACTTGGACATACAAAAATAATGATACACTAAAAAGCTCCTATATTCAGAATTAAATGACATGGCTTTGATTCCATTTCTACCCTTAATTAGCTGAGGGCTTTACAACAAATTATTTTAACCTCTTGGACTTGGATTTCTTCATTAGTAAAATAAAGGTATTGTATTAAGTTACTTATAGGATCCGTTGCATGTCAAGAAGGCTGTGTCTTCTGTGGCTAAACCGTAGGTGCCAGGGAGTCAACCTGATGTATGAGTTACCTGTTAGCAGGCGAGTGAGGGTGCTCATGGGAAAACATCCTAATGACACCCCTGTACGTGGTGAGAGAAAGTGAAATTTTAATTTCCTCTGAATAATAAAATTCTAAGGGAAAAGAATAGAGAGGTCATAGTTCCTTTATAATACCACAGAAAAAAATGAGAGAATTAATTCTATCTTATTCAAAAGAGAATTTAATATAAAAATAATAATAATAATTCTGTATAAAAGAGATCCCCCTGTTATGGGTTGAATTGTGCCCCCCACCTCTGGGGGAAAAAAGGTATAGTAATTTCAGCCTCCAGAATCTCAGAATATGACCTTTTTTTGAAAATTGAGTGTTTACAGAGGAAATCAAGTTAAAGTGAGGTAATTAAGGTGGGCCCTAATCCAATATAACTGGCGTCCTTATAAAAAGGGGAAATTTGGCCAAGACACACGTACAAGATACACATGTACAGATGTAAAGAAACAGGGAGAAGACTGTCAGCAAACCAAAGAACGTTCAGGGCTACTTACTAGAAGCTAAGAGAGAGGCATGGAACAAATTCTCTTTCAGAGCCTTCAGAAGTACTCCATCCTGCCTTGGTCTTGGACTTCCAGCCTCCTGAACTGTGAGACAATACATTTCTGTTGTTTAAGCCACTCAGTTTGTCGTACTTTGTTATGGTAGCCCTAGCCAACTCATATACCATCTTACATCCATTTGCCTCCAGCTAGCTGGAGGCACAGCATTGTTCCTGGGGGGAAAAAGGACCCAGGGAAAAAAGAAAATAAAGAAGAAATACTAATAACAATGGTAATAATATCCTCGTGACCTCCGCAGGGACAAAATGAAGATCACCTTGGATCCTTTGATTCTTGATCTCCACGTTATAAATAGGGGCCAGTGTGCTAGTTCTTTTCTTTTTTTTTTTTTTTACTTATGTATATTTGATATTTAATGAAGTTATTTACATTTTCTTTCTTTTTTNTTATGTATATTTGATATTTAATGAAGTTATTTACATTTTCTTTCTTTTTTTTAATGATTTTTTTTATTATATTATGTTAGTCACCATACAGTACATCCCCGGATCCCGATGTAAA